>NW_019416454.1:2230973-2236832 GCF_000390285.2 Anoplophora glabripennis
AAAAAATAAGGTAGAATAATAGTTAATAAAAGATATTAAGATCCAAAGACAAATTTGTACATTAATTAAAAGAATATGTCAGAAAAATGTCAAAGTTAAAGTGGGATCCACAAGGAATTCAGTAGTTAATAGAAAGGTCAAATAATATTATAAAATAAGAAATATTTTGAAGTATAAGGCAAAATTGATTGTAAAGAAAGTAGAATAGGGTGTATAAGTGAAAAGGATAAAGTGAAGTGAAGTGAATTGCAAAAGGAAAATGGCACGTTAAAATAAGAAACCAAAATAGATATGTGGAAAGGCCTTTAGAAGGGAAAGTAAAATCAAGATAGTAAAAAATGGAAAAGAAAATAGATTATTATTGATTAGTTACAGAAAAATTTTGTAAAACGACAGGTGTTGAAGAAAGAAAAGAAAACCCATAGAAAATATAAGTAGTTAATGAGCAAGAGAGTATAAAAAGATTCAATTGGGAGAAATCAAGAATATAAAAGTACCAAGTGGTAAAAAAGTGACCCAAGAAATACAATACAAGCGGAGTACCAACAAACAAGGTCCAGGAAGACAGAAAGAACGAGGAATAGCAGTAGCAGGTTCCAAGAGGCCAGTAAGAAAACGGAATATCAGTAGCAGGATCCAGAAGACCAGTCAGAAAACAGAATAGCAGTAGCAGGGACCAGGAGACCAGTAAGAAAGTGGAATAGTCGACAGGTTCCTGAAATTAAGCGAGATAGGATAGACAAGAATTAAGGAAAACAATCAAGCAGAGTAAAGGACAGAAATCAGTCAACAAGTCATTGTCGATAATACGTATAAAAGGTACCTTTATTTTCCATTGATACTTCGTGCACAAATAAAAATAAAAGTAAAATTCGTATACGAAATGGTTTGATACAGATATTCAAAAGTAAAAAGTAAGCATATAAAAAGTTTAGAAAGTCACTAATTTCATATTAAACAAATTTATTTAACAATATCAAACATAATCAAAATTGGCCAATCTTTGTAAAATTATCAATATTAATCTTAGAAATAAATAACCATTTATTAAACAAGAAGTTATAAAATAAAATGTCAATGTCTTAATGTATGCAACCAGTCATACATGAAATTTAATTATAGCAGTCGCATCGATGTAACATCTTGTTTAATGTTTTGGAAATATTGTAAAATACTTCAAAATATTGACTATTGTGTTTAACATTGCTTATTGGCAAATTTTGACATATATAACAAAACAATAATAAATTCATTTATTAATAACCTTTTGTATTTATAGTTGTGATTGTGTGTGGTTTCTTACTGAAGCATATAGTGAATAGAACCGACTACTGAGAGGAGTCTAGAGCTAGGTAGGGCAAAGGTATACAACCACCAGTACACCAAAATCAAATTTATATCACAATAAAAAATTTGTTTTTTGGCGCTTACATAAACACGTATCCACACGTTACCATAACAATATACAATAATGACGCTAAAGCCGAAAATCAGGAGAGCAAAACCTTTTGTTCTATAAGGTTTTCTACGTCCATCGGCATCTGAAACTCGAAACTTTGTCAAATTTGTTTGAAGCTTTGCTGACACTTGAAATTTGGTATACACATAGTGTAAATATGCAGAAACCAAAAGCAATTTGCAAAATTCAATTATCTTCATTTTTGCAGGTTTGGTAAGGTTTTATACGTCACCCTAGTTTTATACGTCACCGTTTTTTTAATTTTTGGAAAAATATATATGTGTACTTATAAAATATTCCATCACGGTAGATTAACCAGCACAATTACCTACAATTAAAAAAAAATAATTTTCATCGTCTAGATCCTAAGCTACTTAACATTTTGCGCCTGTTAGCCGTAGTCGTACATTATTCAACATAACAACATAAAACAAAATCGTACGTGTGGGGTAAACCTTTAACTTTTCATTTTCGAGCGCGAGCTCCGCTCTTCGGCGCTTGTATACTATTAGAAATATGCAACAGTAAATTTAAACAATTGTTTACTTAAAGTTAAAGGTTTACCCCACACGTACGTTTTTGTTTTATGTTGATATGTTGAATAATGTACGAGTATGGCTAACAGGCGCAAAATGTTAAGTAGCTTAGGATCTAAACGATGAAAATATATATTTTTTTAAATTGTAGGTAATTATGCTGGCTAATCTACCGTAATGGAATATTTTATAAATATACATAAATATACGTCCAAAAATTAAAAAAACGGTGACGTATAAAACTAGGGTGACGTATAAAACCTTACCAAAACTGCAAAAATGAAGATACTTGAATTTTGCAAATTGCTTTTGGTTTCTGCATATTTACACTATGTGTGTACCAAATTTCAAGTGTCAGCAAAGCTTCGAACAAATTTGGCAAAGTTTCGAGTTTCAGATGCCGATGAATGTATAACACCTTATAGAACAAAAAGTTTTGCTCTCCTGATTTTCGGCTTTAGCGTCATTATTGTATATATATTGAACTATAGTTTTCGAAAGTTTTATCACTTTTTGTTTATAATTGACATTTTTACAGCAACTTAAAAAAATTGGCGTTTTATACCGTTTTTTCAATCTCACGGCTTTGTTATTGCAAATTTCGTAATCGGACCACCGCCATTTTGTAGCTATTTTTATTACGAACAAAATCATGTCCTAAGCATTTTTTCGTACAAAGTCATCCCGCTGAGTTATTTAAAGAAAACTACTAAAAAAAAAAATTTCCACTATTAAATTGTTAATAACTTTTTTCCTGATAAACTACTTCGTCAGCAAATTAGCCTGTTTTTGTACTCATTATTTAAAGTAGACCTGTGTAGTTATTTCCGGGTTATCAAGATTTGACACAGGCCGAACCTCTACCAACTGGACTATATGTCTTGTATAGATATACTTTATGTCCCAATTGTTTCTAAAGCAGACATTGTTTTATATTGAGGAGAATTTTGAGAAGGCAACTCCGCTGCTGATAATTTTTTGTTAACACCCACGCAATTTGCGCTTTTCAGTCTATAGTTCAAAGGGAACATGCTGTAGCAAATGCGTGTAGGTTGTACTAACATATTTTCTGAAAAGGTTAGATGGATTGATGGGAAATCCATCTTCTATTATAAGAGGAACTATTTACACACTTCGTGTTTGATGTATTGATGTGTTGTAACCCACTTCTTGTGAATGTCATACATATTTGAACCTCTCAAGTCTGATCATTTTATTTAAAAGTACGTTGCCCTAATAAACAGCTCCAATTATAGGGCGGGACATAAAATCTTCTATCCTAATATAAACTAATGCAAAAAATTAAAGGGCCAAAAGAATTTCCGAAATTTTTCCGTGATTTTTGACAGACTGTATTTAGATGAAAAATGGTCGTATCGGGAATTAAAAATAAAGCAATTTGAAGATCTAAGATTCTAGTTTTTAGATCTTCCGGTCGAAATATTTTAGGAGCTACGGCACAGACTTGGAAAAAATTTTTTCAGCTAAGCTATTGCATGGACCAGATAGCTTGTTTATTCAGCTTCAATTTCCTTATTTTTTTAAATTTCCATACGACCATTCTTCATCGAAATATCGGATTTTTAATGAAACAGGATTCTTTTGTCTTCAATCATCGATATCTCGACGATAAATGGTCGTACAGAGAATTGAAGAGCAGTTTCGAAAAATGGAATAAATTTCCTATAACATGCTGCCGCAACAAAACAGGAAAAAAGGGAAATTTATGGTTCTTGTGAAAATTGACAGCTAAATTAGAAATATTCATGAATAGTCCAAGCATTTTGTCACGGATTAATGTTAAATTTGCAGAAATTATTACCTGGACAAAAAAATATGACCGTATAGAAAATTAAATTTTAAATCGAGTTCCTTGTTCTTTAAACTTGATCCAAAATGGCGAACATGGTTAAAAAAAATCGCAAGGTTGCAAAGAACAGTTTTTCTAAAATAACTAAAAAAATATAGCACCGATCGAAAAATTTTTAATGAGAAAGTTGTAAGTTTTAAAAAGATCTATCGACTGATTTTTTGTAAGTATCTATTGCTTTGTTAATTTTCGAGATATATCGGAAAAACCGTTAAAAATCTTCTCTTTTCTCTTCTTCTATAACTCGTTTACATTTACGTTCCCATACTTGCTATTTACTGTAAGCATAGCCCGCGGCAAGCCAAAAAAGTGCATTTTTGAAAAATTTAAAAATATTTATTATTTTTCGAGATATATCGATTTTTTGAAAAAAAAAGACGCTCTCGAAAATTGGCTAGATCTTCTCAACGGATAGCCGTACAGTGACGATTTTTGGTTTATTTTCTTCGTAAATTTTCGACGATTTTATTAATTTTAAGGATCAAAAAATGACTGAAAATGTTGCACTTTTTTTGGGTATGTTTTTTTCAAATAACTATTTCAATTTTCATTTTATGAAAATGACTCTTAAAGAAAGAAACTTCTGACATTTTTGCACGAATTTAAAAAAAATGTTTTTCTTCTGGAGCCGAGATAATTTTTTATTTAAAAAAAAAATTTAAGACGCAATTAACATTTTACAGCGATGCGCTTGATGGAGGTTAATATTGAATACTTATAGTTTCAAAAAAAAAAATAGTAGGATATGTTTACTTGATTTTTAGTATTAGTAATTGAGTAATAAACTGAAGCGTGCAGACGCTGGCGCTGAGTGCGTCAGCTGGACCGGCCGGAGAAGTAGGGAGAAGGAATGGCTTTTCGAAATTTTTTGTTTTTTTTTGGAAAACTTTCTGGACATTGAAGAAAACAAAATCCAATTGTTTCCAGCACCATTCGGCTTTTCCGTCCTATGCTTCTGTTCATCAACTTTTAATTAAATTAAAATTAAAGTTGATGATCCAAACCAGATTTCGACCCCGTTTTTTGAGACAAATTTCTAATTAATTTTTTTTTCAACGTTATTTGCGCTAAAAATGTGAGAAAACCTCAAATTTTTTTTTTCCATTTTAATCATGATTATAAAGTTTAAAACAAAAAAAAAATATTAAATTAAAAAAAAATGTTTTCAATTTTCATCTTAATGTAATCTTTTTAACTGAAATTATTCAGTAAATCTTCTCATAAAATGAAATTTTACAAATACTTTTCCGGGCGAGAATTGTCATATTTATAGGTGTCTTGTCATTTCACGTATATAAGACATTTGACTTTTAAACAGACGAGCATCTGTTGGCTACTAGAGCTTTCGTGAAGTCAAAACGGACATGAAACAAAAGCAGACGTGAAGTAATAGGGTTGTTTACTATAAAAACAAACCATATACAAATTGTTGTTGATTCAAAGATTTTATATAAACGTTTTATATTAGTGTTTGAAATCATTTATGAATTTTTGCGTTACTTAAAAACTAGTCTGATGTCATAAGGGGCAATTGAACAAGAAATTAGCAGCAATCATATTGCATAATTTTGAAGAAGAAAATATGTCAAAATTGTCCATCAAACCCTGCTGACACTGACTGCTGACACAAAATGTGACACTAGTGACAACAGTCTATCAATTAAGAGTATTTGTGATAGTTATTATTAATTTTCTGATTGTAATGGGTTCAACAAAATGTAAGTGGTGTTTTGTTCCACATTCCACATAGTCAATTGCATTATCTCCATCAGACTCCCGAACTGCACTATAATTTACCATAAATAAATAGGTATTTTATATAAGTAAACACAATAAAATCATTCATTAAATAAGTTGATCCTTACCTGACTTCTTTTATACCTCTGATTTCGCCAATATTAAAACGCTCGTCTCTTTTTAAAAATTCAATTCATGATCATAAAAATATCAATTTTCGGTAAAATTTGCGAAGTAGCTTTCACAAATCCCGATTC
>NW_019416454.1:2236897-2242126 GCF_000390285.2 Anoplophora glabripennis
TATTGTAATGAATTGAAAATGTAAACAGAAATCACGATTGAAAAATTACCTGACCGAACTTTAGTCCAAAAATAAAAATTAATTATTAATATAGCAAACAATAAAATAGCATAAAATTGTTAATATAAAGATTCTGAATATAAAAGAAGTAATTATAAAGGATATCATATAGTATTAAATTGATAATTTTAAATTTAAATCACAAATATAAAATACATTTTTTAAAAGAATGCATGACAGCGACACTTGTTTACAAGAAATACTATGAGACAACATAATATAAAACCAAAGTGACATATATCAAAAGACAGCTCAATATCCATAGATGAATTTGATATGCATAATTTGGGTAGACGAGTAACTGTAGAGAAGATATCTTAAATGGACTGAAGTCATATATAAAAATTTAAAATGTCAAATTAAATTATAAACATTATCTCATGTCAAAACTAAAGGTGGCTTTACAAGTACCAGAAAATGACCTAGAAAAAAGAACAGAATATAAGGAATATTTAATAATAAGTAATAAATTTATATGTTAAAAATAAAAGGACACTGTAACAAATTTATTAGGTGTGAAAAAAGGACGCCCAAATACTGGAATTTATGTGAAGGGACCTTAAGGAAAAATAAACACTAGAAATTTCCAGAAGGTGAAAAAACAAATGTTTATTTACTAGTTACGGCTCGGGTTTTTTGGTAAAAAGCTAGAGAGAAGTAGCTCCAACAAAAATTAAATAATTCAAGAAAAAACAGTCAAGAAGTAAATTAAAACTTACTAGTAACATCGAAAATCGTTTGTCTTCAAAATCCACATAAAGAAAGTCGACAGTGAAGAAAAATTTTGCAACCAATATCAGGCAGTATCCGGAGANTGCGCTTGATGGAGGTTAATATTGAATACTTATAGTTTCAAAAAAAAAAATAGTAGGATATGTTTACTTGATTTTTAGTATTAGTAATTGAGTAATAAACTGAAGCGTGCAGACGCTGGCGCTGAGTGCGTCAGCTGGACCGGCCGGAGAAGTAGGGAGAAGGAATGGCTTTTCGAAATTTTTTGTTTTTTTTTGGAAAACTTTCTGGACATT
This sequence comes from Anoplophora glabripennis, assembly GCF_000390285.2. Taxonomy (NCBI): domain Eukaryota; kingdom Metazoa; phylum Arthropoda; class Insecta; order Coleoptera; family Cerambycidae; genus Anoplophora; species Anoplophora glabripennis. The sequence goes on from NW_019416454.1 coordinate 2,237,986, forward strand.
GAAGAAAACAAAATCCAATTGTTTCCAGCACCATTCGGCTTTTCCGTCCTATGCTTCTGTTCTTCAACTTTTAATTAAATTAAAATTAAAGTTGATGATCCAAACCAAATTTCGACCCCGTTTTTTGAGACAAATTTCTAATTAATTTTTTTTCAACGTTATTTGCGATAAAAATGTGAGAAAATCTCAACATTTTTTTTCCATTTTAATCATGATTATAAAGTTTAAAACAAAAAAAAAATATTAAATTAAAAAAAAATGTTTTCAATTTTCATCTTAATGTAATCTTTTTAACTGAAATTATTCAGTAAATCTTCTCATAAAATGAAATTTTACAAATACTTTTCCGGGCGAGAATTGTCATATTTATAGGTGTCTTGTCATTTCACGTATATAAGACATTTGACTTTTAAACAGACGAGCATCTGTTGGCCACTAGAGCTTTCGTGAAGTCAAAACGGACATGAAACAAAAGCAGACGTGAAGTAATAGGGTTGTTCACTATAAAAACAAACCATATACAAATTGTTGTCGAGTCAAAGATTTTATATAAAAGAACCAGCCTGTATAGTCAAATTTTAAATATATGGTAAAATAGTGGTAGAAATCATTTATGAATTTTTGCATTACTTAAAAACTAGTCTGACGTCATAACGGGTAATTGAACAAGAAACTAGTAGCGATCCTATTGCATAATTTTGAAGAAAAAGAAATTATGTCAAAATTGTCCATCAAACCCTGCTGCCCTATTTCCTGTGTTTTAAACAAAAGTGACACTAGTGACAGCAGTCATCAATTAAGAGTATCTATGATAGTTATTATTAATTTCCTGATTGTAATGTGTTCAACAAAATTTAAGTGGTGTTTTGTTCCACATTCCACATAGTCAATTGCATTATCTCCATAAGACTCCCGAACTGCACTATAATTTTCCATCAATAAATAGGAATTTTATATAAATAAACACAATAAAATCATTCATTAAATATATTGATCCTTACCTGACTGCTTTTATATCTCTGATTTCGCCAATATTAAAACGCTCCTTTCTTTTTAAAAATTCAATTCATGATCATAAAAATATCAATTTTTGGTAAAATTTGCGAAGTAGCTTTCACAAATCCCGTTTCACACATTCTGCTTTAATTGTAAGGGAAGATATATAAATAATAATTTGACTTAATAAAGGAATTCGAAGATTACGGAAAATAACTCGTAGACTTGAAAATATTTCATACGACACTGTCACTGACAGACTGACACTACTGACAGTGTTGACAGAGCGTCTTCTTCCAAATTTTTTCCTTTTCGCAATCATTTACACATAATTTCACTACAAGGTGCCCCTAATGACGTCACAGCTGCTTTGAAATGTTATAAAAAATCAGTTTTAAATAATTATTTTAAAACTGTTCTGACGCATTTCTCAATCTCTAATTGTGTATACACACTAGTTAGTACGTGTAGAATTACATTATCTACTTTTTGAAATTTGGTCAACAACCCTATGCGCCGATGAAGTATTTGCGTCCTAAAATAGTGACATCTAAATAAAAGATATTTATTAATGAAGCGAAGCCAAGTTATTAGGGACGCCGGGAAAATTTGATTTGCACCTGGATCCAATTTGCATTTTTATAACTTCACCAGTTATTGACAAACGCTGTATTCATAAAAATCTTCGAGGCTTCCCATAAAACACACTCCCCCTACTTTTGGAAGTCCTAATATTTTTTCGCAAATTAATTCGGTTAAAGTAGTCCTAAAAGAAAGATTGGAGTAATCAGTTTAATGAAACCATAGAGACCCCAATTGCGTCCGCAATGAAAAACCTCAGCGGAGAATGGAATAATTTGGAAATGCCTGCAGACAAAGGGCAGCATCGGGTTCACCTCTCCGCGAAGCAATTAACGCTTTAAATAAAACGGCACGCAGAAGTCCACAAAAGCCTGTTAATAAAAAGCTTCGGGCGGTTCCGCGTCTAAACAATTTTTTAGACTGTTCGAAGGAGCCCTTACACGAATATGATTTATTGGTAGACCATACACCAGCGGAATTTTTATTGGTTTGATCTGCGGCACCGAGTTCGGTGGATTTAATTGGATATGGTCATGATTTTAATCTAGATTGTAAAGCCCCATGATTTCGCGTATGATGTAATTTCAGTCGTAACAGATATGTGTACAACGAGGCCAAAATCGTCTTTGCAGTTCTTCTTGAGAAAGTCGATTTGTTCCTACAATTCGATATATTTGAAATTATTCAATTCCACATTTATCGAATTTTCACCCCCAATAACGGCGGTGACAACATTTTTAACATTAAAGCGATGTTTCGCATCGTATTAGCTATGTCCTATACCAATTTAGTTTCGTACAACTCGCTCGGTTTCGAGAATTCAATATCTATATATGTTTTCAGCCACGAAAATTGAATAATTCCAAATATTTCGAATTTTCACCCCCAAGAACGGCGGTGACAACATTTTTAACATTAAGGCGATGTTTCGCATCGTATTAGCTANAGATTGTAAAGCCCCAGGATTTCGCGTATGATGTAATTTCAGTCGTGACAGATATGTGTACAACGAGGCCAAAATCGTCTTTGCAGTTCTTTTTGAGAATACATACATATATTTGTTAAAGGTAAACATATGCCTTATCGTGTGGATGGTGCACATGGATATAGTCGAAAGCATGTCTTCACTGGCCAAATATTCGCCAAAGCTATATAAGCGACAAGGGAACAAAATATAAACGGTATTTAATCTACAGATATTCGACCTATTTATCATTGACAAGTAACTGTATCATGTGCAACCGGCTTTGTTTTTCGCGGGTTTATTCCGGAAAATATCAATTCGTTTAAATTAAATAATCCACTGGTACATGGCCGGCTTTGTGGAGAGTGCCTGGATACGGTTGTTGTGTAGGACTAGTTTAGTCGCTCTTCTATGCATTTAAATCACAAATTTACTCTCACATGTATTACAGGGAAAACAAAACGCTCCTTATGATTACTGATCCTCTTTTTTGTTACTTTAAGAAGTAGTACAACTAATAAAGGTTAAATCAACGAAGATAAAATGACAGCTCTGAGATTATTCTTGTTATAATTTAAAGAAATAAGTTATCGAGTAAACGTGTGCTGTTCATAAAATGACAATGCGGTTATCTTATGTCCCTGAGAACGAAAACAGGAAAAATTAATCAACATGAACAGAAATATTGAATATTGATCAAAGCTTTCCAGATCAATCCTGTCGTTGTAGGATCTTTTTGAGGGGAAGTCTGAAACAGATTTGAATATTTTCTTAATTATGTTTTGTTTTGTTTGTTTATTCTAGCAACAACCATTTTACTTCAAACGGAATCTCCTGTGACTTCATTTGAATTCATTTGAAGTGAACTAATTCATTTTATTATACGGATTTTTTTTGTATTACCAATCCTTCTTGCAATAGAAACTAAAGATTCGCCATGTATTTTCTACAGTAACAAATTATATCTAAGGTTTTATCGGTTTTTCAGACTTTAACTTTGTTTACCAACGTGTTAGACGTGTAAGGGCACTCCTGCGGATATTACGTGAAAGCCGTACTAAAAACCCGACGTTATCTCAGTTGCACTCTGTGGCAGCCTATAAATTGAACTCGACGGGAAGTCGTAAGGTGCTAGATTTATGTTGCACCTAACAGGTAGTCAGTGGGGGATAGTTCTGAGTGTAAAAATAAAAGGGACAATGTTGACTGTACGTCTGCGACGTTTATAAATGTTTTTAGGTCGTAAACAACTTCTCATAATAGAATGTAACATAATAGGCTTCCTATATATACAAGAAAAATATTGTATTTATAATATACAGGGTGGTCCGAATTTTATGCAGGAAACTTCCAGGGCTGATAGATCTCTTTAAAATAATAGGTGTTTGACTTATAAACATAGGTCTGGAACGGCCTCGTTTTAGAGATACAGGGTGTTGAAGTTGTTAAAAAAAATTAATTTTTTGTTTATATCTCCGGAATCTATTAACCGATCTGAACAAAATTTGGTACAGATAATGGATGACAGTAGGCCTTGCATTCTCTAAAATATGAGCTCTAAAGGATCTACCAGTGGTGTACAACTGGACAGGGTCACCC
>NW_019416454.1:2246168-2302043 GCF_000390285.2 Anoplophora glabripennis
TACAGAAGTTCTTGGCGCATTTTCCATTATTTGTTGGACATTTTCTTTTAATTCTTCAGTCCGCTTTTTAGGTCGGCCGCTTCCTTCTTTTCTTGTTACACTGCCCGTTTCACGAAAAACATTAACACAACGCTGAACTGCACTTTGAAAAATTTTGAACTCTACAACGCCGGGAAATTGGTTTTGAAATTCTATGAAACATTCCTCAATAGGATACTTGCATATTCCATTAATCTTGCGTCCATTTCTAAAGTAGGACTCTATGATAAACACATTTTGTTCTTGAGAAAACACCATTTTCAACGCTTTTTAAAATGAAAATATTCAAATTGATAGCGGCGATATAGCGCTTTGACAGATGACGTTTAAGTTCATTTGCTATACGCTACGCCCTACACGTTTTTATTTGAACGCTCGTTATAATTGTAAGAAAAGTCCACCACTTCAGTTGATTTATTTATAACAAAACTGTCACTGGCAAATATATATATTCTTTTTCCATTATGGGAAATTCTAAAGTCGCAAATCATTTTAAAACTTGACACGATGTCCTCAGACAAATTTGAAGTTTTTATGTTTGAAATTTATACATAATCACTGACAATTTTACAAATATTTTCCTATTTGGTACTTGTCGGTCGGTATAATCTATCTGATATCGTCTTCTTGCAGCAGCACCGTTTCGTCCTGACAAGAAGTAAGCTCTAACCACATTATTCTTGATTCGTATACATGCTTTTTCATAAAATCACACAGAAACTTGAAAATGAAAACGCAGAAATATACTGTACCGTCACTAAACACTGAAATAAATACTTTCTTCAGTTTGCACCATTCAATAAATCTTTTGTATGCTATATCATATTGTTGTCGCGATTTCTGGGGCAACAGATCTAAAGTTACCTTCTTCAAAATGTAATGGAATGATAAAATTACTTTTATTTCCCGTATTTTCTTCAAAATCCATTTTTTTGGTCACAAAATTTACATTATTTAAGAACAGCTTCAATTGTAGTTACTAATAAACACTAAACAACTTATAACTGCTTTAGTTAGTTACTTTTACCCAGTACCTGACTTTATATACAGGGCTGGAAAATCCACATGGTCCATCTGCCTTTACATGAGAGCGACAAAGTGAAGTAAAGAAATCCGTGCGATAGACAAGGATGGCTATAGTGAAGACGTTTCATAATCTGAATAGTCACGGCCCGTTTCGGGTTAGAAGTGGGAGTGACTATTCAGATTATGAAACGTCTTCAATGTAACCATCCTTGTCTATCGCACGGATTTCTATGACTTACTTTATCGCCCTCACGGAACGGACGATGTACCATGGGGATTTTCCGAACCTGTATATACTTTTATTGTCACATATAATTGAAACGAATGGGTGGCTCAGTGCCGACGCGTCTGACACGTAAGCGATAGATCGAGAGATCAAACCCACATATGGATTTTTTTTATTAACAGTTTTACAAAAAATATTGTATGATACATTTGTTACAAGTGATTTTATTTTACTCGTGGGGTTGCTTTACTCGCTACGCTAGTTTCGCAATATTCCCCACTCACAAAATAAAATAAAATGTCACTTTTTGTAACATTTGTGCCATAACTAACTATTAGAAAAGTAAAAACTAAACGAACACACTGTAAGAACAACACAAAATAAAGACAAAAACACAATACGAAAAAACAGAGCACAAAAACCGAATTCTTAACACACGCACCAATTTTCATGAAAATTGGCGTGTAAGCTCATTTCAGCCTCCTTTACAAAAGTTACATATCCATAATTTGTGCTTATTGTTTTTAGGAGGTCTTTTGATTGAATTGAACTGAATATTTTTTACTGTTTATGAAAGAATACATGCAAGGTTTCAACCCTTAAAAACCACCCTTATTACAGAAAATAAAGCAAAAATTTTTTTTCACATCTTCATAGTATTTATAGTGAATGAAAGACTTACCACTTTTTATAATATTACTGATGATTCATTGCAACGTTTCAACCCTTAAAAACAACCCTTAATGAGGAATTGAAGAATATTTACCTGCTTCAAAACACTCAACGATACATTACTAAATTCAACGAGATTACTTAAAACTCGAAACTTAAATTATGTAATTAGTGAAAGGGAAAATACAAATTATTTGTGTATTGTACAATTATACTTTATTATCAAAAATGTACATATCATCTAAAGAACTATCATCACTGTCGACTTCCTCTATTTGGACATGTGCGTGTGTGTGTTTGTGCGTGTATTACGCCTCGGAAACTATCGGAAATTAAGCCATTTACACCACAGACCACCTAGACTGGCTTATAGAGCGATTTTGGTGAAAACACTTTGGAGCCTGATTTGGAGCCCAGCGCTCAGTCGTGTCCTAGCATTTAACGTGTACGCATCGCTGTGATTTCGATAATTAGATGTTTTATCATGGGCAAGTGTATTGTAAAACATTGTATAAATAGAAGTGATCAAGTTAGTGAAGAGAGGCGAACAGTTTCCTTCTTTAGGTAAGTAAAAAAAAGGAACATATAAAAGGTAAATATGTACGCCATTTTTCGGTTAACGTCACAAGTTTCCAGGGTTAGCTTTATAATTTTGTTCGCCCACATAGTGTAGTGATTAACGTGATTGTTATTATAAAATAATGAATGAATTACTGTAAAATGTTTTTAGTAATTATTTACTTTGTGAGTCTTAAATTTTTATGAAATTTTACCAATTCCCGTCATTTCGAGATAGCTGAAAATTAATTAAATATTTTTTTCAATTAAAAAAATCTCGAACAAAACTAATTTCGTCGATTAATTTTTATTAAAGATCGTGGTTGTTTGACGGATCCATCTCGAGATGTCGTAGTAATATGCTAAGAAACATAAAAATTAATAAAATTGTTACTTAATGATGAAAGCAGAACACCTAGGCTGCAGAAAGATAAAATTGTTTATCATGTATTAAAAAACTTTCTGAATGTGAACATATTTGAAAATTTGCATGAACATCAATTTGATCATTTGCCTAATAATTGTAATCATTTAATAGAACTTATAAGGGCTGAATGTGAAAAGTATATCGATGTACGAATAAATCATGAAGTCAAATTATTTAATTCCGTAAAATCTACGAAAAGGCAAATATTAAATAAATTAATATTATTTAGAGGACAATAAATATATTTAAATTATTTTGTAGTTTTATTTAATATGACACTAAAATATACTATTTTCTGAATTACAAACTTAAAATTGAATATTTGTCATAAAATGCAATATAATATTTAATATGTAATAAAAATATTACTTAATCCGGATCTGCTTAAAGATTGCCTTCCACACTCCACTTCCCCGGATTTTGCATTCACTGGCACCCGTGCATTGGAATTAGATATGGCCAGTCTAGGTGGTCTGTGCATTTACACGATCCGACCATTTTCCCTGAATAATGCAATTCGTTTTCAGGAAAACTTTTTTAATTTTTAATATTTTTCATCGCTCTAAAAAGCAATTTGCAAGGAATTGCAAGAGCTACAAATCAACCTTTTAGTTGAAGGGTCTTGAACTCTTCGTTTTCGAGATTTTTAGGTTTTAAGGGCTCAAAGAAGGTGGTCCTTACACGCAAATGCAAATTAAAAAACGTAATATCTCAGTTAATTTTTGCTCTACAGAAAAATTGAGAGAAGAAGAGAGAAAAAATATTATAAAAAAGACCTTTAATTTTGAACTCTTGCTTTTTTCACGTATCTTATTTAATTTTTGAGTTATTTGAAAAAAAGGAATTTTTTTTTTAAATTAAAAATTTTTTTTCTTTATTTCAAACATTTTTTTAAATTTAGGCATTCAAAACCGGACAAAGTTGAAGAGCCCATTATTAGTACCTAAATAAAGTCAACTGTATATGGATTACGCCATAGATTTTATTATTGATTTTTTCTTCGAAAAAATGGGATGACCATTTTATTTTCATCATAATTCCGCGAGTTTTTGAGCTAGGAAATTTTTCAAATAGCATTTTAAAGGTCTTTCCAAGCACTTATATAAAAAGGTTATATTCATTTTCTACGAGAAATTAATTCTTTCGCCATTATTTTACGGTAAAAGATTCGATTTTACTTTCTGAAAAATAAACAATCACCTTTATTTCAAAAGCTGTATTTTTGCTGTATATGGGTTTTTCGATAAAACGCAAGGTTTTGGAGTTATCAAAAATGGTTGAAAAACTTTTTAGATGAAAAATCAACATTTTTAATTGCAAATAACTAGGAAAATATTAATTTTGGGAAAAAACGTTATAAGTAGATCATTTTTTGCTTAGAATTCCCTCTATTGATTTTTGCGCTTAAAATGGGTGCCTTCATTGCCACCCCCGAGAAGGGGTGGCATTCACTTCCAGGGTGAGAGCACACATCGGCACTATGTAACTTTTGTTTCTTGAGCAATTCTCTACTTACTGTTAAAATTTCACGTCGATCGGTACATGTGTCAAGAATTCAGACCTAAAAACCGTCATATACTGATGAGCGCAAAAAGTAGGGAAATATAATTCCTTATAATAATAATAAAAGTGACATTATTTTGCAAAAATAATATGCGATTCACAATTTCAGATTGTGTCTAGGGTTCTTTTAAGTCTATCGACAGAATTTTATTCTGTACGTTATGATTTTATCTGTCGGTACACAATCATCATTATGTGGAAGCAATTAATATAAAACTAATAATATCGTAAATACCCGTCCCGGTGAAAGGTTATACATTCATTTTATGAGGAGATCCGATGCACTTGGTACACATAAAATGTTGCAAGTGCATAGTTAATTAAGAGGAAAATTAAATTGCCGTAATAAAACGTTTCCGCCGCGTTTCGCTTGTTTTTACATGACTAATGGCAATAAATTCGGCTGGAGTAGTCGGATAAAGTATTAACTTTAATTATTCCGCTACTGATGATAGGGATATTTCATTTTATCCCCCCGGGAATATATATTAATTCGTTCAGAGCTCCGAGTAATTTTCATTAGTTTTTATTAATCTAGCTGGAACGATGTTATCATTTTTTATTTCCTTGGAGTTTACTGAATGATCCACAGGTATGTATTATTCAAAGCGACTATAGAATTCAGTAATAATACGTCGCCCCCTCTTCCGCACAAGTTCTGGGTTATGAGTTAAATTATGTTAGTAAGGTTTAGAAATAAGATCAATGTCTACAGAGGCACTAGAAATCTAGTTGGATTAATTTATATTTTAGACTAGAAATAATGTGTGTGACCAACTGTATATTTTATTTATTTCTATACATTGCGATTGCGAAATTGTTTTGATTTAAGGGGTTGCAAGGCTTATTTGAAAAAAAAAATTATAAATGAAATAATTTTTTTTTACCAGGGGCGGCAGAATAAATGAATTATATATTTTTTTTCTAAAAGTATGATAAACAAAAAATAAACAAAATAGATGCGTTATGCATTAATCATACTAAAAATAAAATCAAATGTATAAAAAAAGCAGTGGCATGCTCAAATTTTTCGATGCGATGCCCCAAACGCCGNCACAATCATCATTATGTGGAAGCAATTAATATAAAACTAATAATATCGTAAATACCCGTCCCGGTGAAAGGTTATACATTCATTTTATGAGGAGATCCGATGCACTTGGTACACATAAAATGTTGCAAGTGCATAGTTAATTAAGAGGAAAATTAAATTGCCGTAATAAAACGTTTCCGCCGCGTTTCGCTTGTTTTTACATGACTAATGGCAATAAATTCGGCTGGAGTAGTCGGATAAAGTATTAACTTTAATTATTCCGCTACTGATGATAGGGATATTTCATTTTATCCCCCCGGGAATATATATTAATTCGTTCAGAGCTCCGAGTAATTTTCATTAGTTTTTATTAATCTAGCTGGAACGATGTTATCATTTTTTATTTCCTTGGAGTTTACTGAATGATCCACAGGTATGTACTATTCAAAGCGACTATAGAATTCAGTAATAATACGTCGCCCCCTCTTCCGCACAAGTTCTGGGTTATGAGTTAAATTATGTTAGTAAGGTTTAGAAATAAGATCAATGTCTACAGAGGCACTAGAAATCTAGTTGGATTAATTTATATTTTAGACTAGAAATAATGTGTGTGACCAACTGTATATTTTATTTATTTCTATACATTGCGATTGCGAAATTGTTTTGATTTAAGGGGTTGCAAGGCTTATTTGAAAAAAAAAATTATAAATGGAATTATTTTTTTTTACCAGGGGCGGCAGAATAAATGAATTATATATTTTTTTTCTAAAAGTATGATAAACAAAAAATAAACAAAATAGATGCGTTATGCATTAATCATACTAAAAATAAAATCAATTGTATAAAAAAAGCAGTGGCATGCTCAAATTTTTCGATGCGATGCCCCAAACGCCGGCCGCCCCTGGAATAATTAAATTATATCAAACGATATTAAATTAAACTCCTTACGTATTACTAAAAACGTAATAAGTTTCAACAGAATTGGTCAAGTACTCTTTGAGATATCTGACAAGCAAATTTTTAAACTAACTTTACCTCGTAAACCAATCATTAAAACATAGAAGTTCACAAGAACTTTTCTTTTTCTTTTTCTATCGCCTATTAAATTTTTTCATAACCTGAGACACCCTGTATATACTTCTAAAACAGTGGTAAAGAATTATACCACTTTAAACAGCGTTGTGCAAAAGGTAGACAAAGGCAACAAAGTAAACATAAAATTAAGTAATAAATATTTAATAATCTTTGAACACAAATTATTGTTTTCCTAAGACTTAGGTACTGAAGTAGGTTAATTTTTGCTTTGATGTCTTCTATTAATACTAATCAAAGTTTTCATGTACTTCCTTTATTTAACAAGTTATATTGGAATAAAATTATTTAACATTTTTTATTCATCTTCCGGAATTTATTGGATATTTAGTTAATTTCAAATTGCAGCTTTAAAAGTTCTCTTGACTTGTTTGATATATTCGGTTCAGTCGACATAATGATTTTATATTGCAAAATGCAACTTTAGTTCTCATTATAATCACAAGGATTATTCGAAAAGCCGACGATTTGCACGAGAGAGAAATCCTAAAATTATACAATTCTTTAATTTGTAAAACGCAATTCTCAAACTGTAAAAAATCGGTGTAAGTGAATAAGGTACGGAATGAATTCATTGAGTGCAATTATTGAGTACATTTTCAATCAATATCGAGCATTTTGATAGTTTTACTCATTTGTGATATTTGAACTAAAACTGAGTACCTACTTTCACTCAAATATAGGCACCCATTAAATAAATTCTGCAGATAAATCGGAGTAAATGTCCTCATTATTGAGCGAACCCAACGCATTTTATGGTTGTCGTGCGTTGTCTTTGTCTATTCCCATCGTCCCCATTGGATGGCGTGGTGTATGACGTGCAGTGCTGTACTGTGTACTTAATGTAAGTAATCATTTAAAGTATCTTATTTCCCGGGGCAAAGCTGAAAAAATCAGTAACAGACTTATCTTATCCCCTTGGAATGATAAGAGATATCAATTTTTTTAACAAATGTTGAGAAAAAAGAGGACTTTCTTGTACGGTACTATAAACATAGTCACACCGCGCAGAATGCTTTTAGGAAACTATTAATAGATGCATTAATCACAATTATTGAATATCTTTACAAATTTGCTGAACAAAACAGGAAAGGTACATTTTCTGATGTTTACATGTTCTGCGCGATCTTTCAATGCGAAAAATTAAAGGAAGTTGCTCTAGTTTAGAGTAACACTTCGTCACATTCTGGATGAATCTACCTGTTCTATCATTGTCTTACTAAAGGTGCGGTTTCTTCTCTATAAAACGTTAGCCTTAAGGCGTTAAACTTACCAATATGGAAGTTTAAATAAAATACTTATAACATCATGCCATAAAAATTCACGCGTGCGGTTTCCAATTTGCTCTTTCCGTTTTTCCTGTAATAACAGCCAACCGTCAGTTCTGGGTCACCGTGCACATATTCCCGATAATTCTCTAAAAAGTAATTCCGTAGTATCTGAATCTGGACCATCTATTTTTTCTTAATATTTAACTCATCGACATAAGTAAATAAGGAACTATTTATACTTCGAGGAAAATTTAATATGTAATCGATCTACATCACACGAGAAGCACCAATTTCGCTGGGTGGTTTCTTCACGTTACATTTAATATATTCCATTAAAATGTCGTCCTAAATAAACGGTACGCTCCTCTCCCACGAATCCTTTTTGCCTACGAGAAATCCCAAATCCGGGAGGAGTTCTGTTTGATGTTCGAATTTGTCGCGGCAAAAACCCGCTTTGGCTAAGTGAAATATAAACAAAAATACGGTAGCAACCAAGAAAATCCGTGAAAAAACAGGAGAGGAGGAACTTGTCGTAAGCACAGAAATAGAAATAAACATACAGGGTGATCGAAAACTATACGTTTTTATGAGACACCCGACAACAATGTGAAACTATATTTGCGTTACCTATTAAAATAATTTTAAAAAATTGTTAAATAAATAAAAAATTAAAGATATACAAAAATATGTCAAGAAAATTTTCTCCGTACATATTTTAATTTAACAATGTATCAAAAATATTAAAAAAAGTCAAAAGAGTAAAACTTGCACTTATTTTCCAGAAGGGACTATATCTACGCCACTGGTGTTTCAAAGCATGGTTTTGTAAATAATAAATGCAGATAAAACTGTATCAATTTTTATGAAGTTTTCGCTGCTCATTCTTAAAAAAAATGATTTTGTAGATTAAAAAAATTGAGGCCTGTATCTCATAAACAATGTACTTCAGGATTAACGTTTATATAAACTTTCTGGTTAATTTTTACTTGAGGAAAGCCTCCTTTAAGCTTTCATTAAGCAACCTATGTGTAAAGCGCCATATGTTCCAAAAAATTAATCAAGAATTATTACGTAAAATTGAGTCCGACCCTGCGTCACCCCACGTAATCGACTGATCAACCGTTGACAATACAATAACTATAAGTCTGTTTGGAAATGAAAGAGAGTAATAAAACCCTGATATAAGAACCGGCCATGGGTGTGGTAATATTTCGTTTCAGGTAATTATCGGGTAACACTAATGCTAACTGGTAATGGGTGTACATTAGTATATTTTACTGGATACATCATAGGGCAGGAGCCAGTGTATTGTGACAGATCAATCCTGTCTTAGAGCTGAATATACGAAGACGTGCTAGTGCAGTTGAGTAAAATTCGACTTGTGTTTAGTGACTATTGTGCCAGTGGATATAATATTGTTTGGGTAAAATGTCGAGCTTATCAGATTACGTACCTGCTAAACGCGTGAAAAGATGTGCGCTGTCTCAGAATGAGAAGATTATTATATTAAATGTATTTAATGCATTGAAACACCAAAATCCTACCAACAGTGTTGACGACATCGTGGAAAAGTGTTCCAAAATGACAGGGATTGGAAAATCGACTATCTACAGACTTTTAAAGGAAACAAAAAATGAACAAGATACTGTAAATCCCCCAAAATCATCTACAGGGAGGTCAAAAGTCGTTATAGATGATTTCTTCAAAAATGTCATTCGCAGAAAAGTACACTCATTTTATTTTAAAAAAGAAATACCAACGCTAAACAAAATTTTAAGTGAACTTTCAGAGGACAACGATTTGCCAAAAATCAGTAGAAGCAAATTATGGGCCGTCTTACGAGAGTTGAATTTTTGCTGGGAAAAGCAGAACAGGAAGTCAGTTCTTATCGATAAAGATGAAATTATTTGTTGGCGAAGATCCTACTTAAGATCAATTAGAAAATTCCGTGACGAAGGGAGGAATATTTATTATCTAGACGAAACTTGGGTCAACGAGGGATATACTGTAACAAAAGTATGGCAAGATAAAAATGTAAAAAGTTTTCGACAAGCATTTTTGGATGGACTTTCAACAGGGTTCAAGGCACCTTCAGGTAAAGGGCGAAGATTAATAGTGACACATATAGGTAGTGCCAGTGGTTTTGTAGATGGCGGTTTACTTTTATTTGAATCTAAAAATACAGGTGACTATCACGAAGACATGAACGCAGATGTTTTCGAAGAGTATTTTACACAGATGTTGGATCTTATTCCTCCGGGGTCTGTAATTGTCATGGATAATGCCAGTTACCATTCACGGCAGACCGAGCGGACGCCTACGACTGCTTGGAGGAAAGCCGATATAATTCAATGGTTATCCGGAAAAAACATTTCTTTTGAAACAAATATGGTGAAAAAGGAACTTTTGACACTTGTCAATCTTAATAAAGATCAGAAAAAATATGTTATCGATGAAATGGCAACAAATCGCCAAATAACGGTACTACGGTTACCACCTTATCACTGTGAACTTAACCCAATCGAATTAGTCTGGGCGCAGGTAAAAGGAGATGTAGCGCGAAATAATACGACGTTTAAATTAAGTGACGTGAAAATTTTGTTAAAAAATTCCTTGGAACGAGTAACTGCAGATAACTGGCAAAGATGTATACATCATGTACAAAAAGAAGAGGAGAAAATGTGGGAACTCGATAATTTAATTGACGTTACTGTGGAACCTATCGTTATCAATCTAGGAGACGAAGATAATTCATCAGAATATTCAGAGGATGAATTTTAATATACCTACTTTTTTATTTTCTTTATTGTACATTTATACAACACTACATTTACTCACCATAATTTGAATTTTCAAAATACATATATTTTTGTGTGGAATAAAAGTCTATTCATTAAATTTAAATAAATATTTTGATAATAATATTGAATAATTTTATTTGAATTACTAAAAACCCTCTTAACCCGGTTATGATGCTTAAAGTAGCCTCATGTTTTGAAATGCTGTTTTTATATTGTTTACTTATAAGAGAAATGGACCGAGAAATTGAAGCGGCATAGACAAAGACGGATTGTCGGGAATTAAATTTTATCTACCTGCTACAATTTAGTACAACCCGGTTACACAAAGTTTTTTAAAAGTACACCTCATCTATACGGAAACTACATAATATAAAAATATTGAATATAAGCACCAGTACTACATTTATTTACGATTTGCATACATAATGAGCTTTTATTACTCTCTTTCATTTCTAAACAGACTATAGGTTAGTTTAACACTTGATATAAGAGCGATTTTAATAGAATATTAGTCCGGGCAAAAGGTAACATAAATAAAATACCATTTCTCGAGTTCAACCTGGTAAATTTATATGAAACGTTTCCAGTAACCACGTGTGGAGACTTTAAAAAAAAATTTTTCAGCCGTGTGTAGAATTTTGTGGTTAGTTTCGGCAGCGAGTGGTACAACAATCAAATTATAAGAGCACTGTACTCTTCACAGACAAATGCTGCTTTATAATGCTGAATTTTTATAACACTCACTATTGGCGTGATGCTAATCTTCACATTGAACAGAATTCTGTTACGACTTTCACAGTCGTTTTCTACATGGAGGATAGGACGTAGGGGATCTAAGTATTGGCCAGCGCGAAGTCCCGATATGAATTCTCTAGATTTTTTGGTTTGGAGATGTATGAAACAAAATGTGTACCGTAACAACCCATGAAATTAGACAGATACGACGTATACGAGATAATTTTCACAGCCGCCTAGAAACATGCGTATTAGCTTATTTTGAAATGAATTTCAGTTAGAGTGGTGTCGACACTTTCTAACTAAGAGCCCTCAAAGAAATATTTTAAAGTAAATATTTGGAGTGGTAAACGACGTCCTTGAAATTGCTACGTGCACTGTACACAGCAGGACCGGCTTCAATTTTTTTTCTTTGATTTGAAATTTTGTTTATCTTGAAAATATTACATAATAGATCACAGGTCGCGTAATAAAAATTCTTTGTCTCTGCGCCCCCTATTATTATCTTTTTGAAGAAGCGAATCTCTACAGTTGTAGACATTGAACGAAACAAATGGACATTCCTGCCTGGATCCCATGCAACGAATACAGGTTGTGTCTCTGCTCGCGACACGGACAGTAACAGTAAAAACTTGTAATTTGGCACGATCTACCGTAATCCTAAGAGCTAGAAATAACATTTCTGCACCGTTCAAAGGGAATCGGGCTTGAGCTATGCACAAACAAAACGTGCCTGATTCTGTACGTCGCGATTTATCTGAAAAGCGGCGGTTTTACGTGCAGAAAATAATTTTATATCGGTGCACTTTACGGCATTTTGTGCAAGGGGAGATGGGCGCGGTGAAAATCCATCTCTTTTTATGGGTTATATTTTAATAATGTAATATATAGCCTTATTGTAACGTAGATATTTTACTACGGTGTCCTTACTGGATAAAAGTGGCTGAAAATGTAATACATGTATCGGTTTGTTCTGGAACTCAGTCAACCAGAGGGTGTTTAATTTTTTTTAGGCTTACGAGCAATCTAAGGATAATATTGTGGAAATCCTCAGATATTTAAGAAAGTTGGAAAAGGTAGGAAAAAAAATCTAATATTCCATGAATGCGATATTTAAATATCTTGTCGAGTTTGACACTTCGGTGCATAAACAAAGCGCCGTCGTTTCAATCAAATTAACAAAAGGATTTAACGCTTTCCTAATTTATTGTCATGGAACTGTAATAAAATATAGTATTTGTGAAAGTATTTTGTAGGGTTTTGTTACAGCTGCCGTACAAGGTAATTTTATTATATGACGTCATTTGTATGTTCAGTTATTACTCCAAGGTAGTTCATTGTATCATCAGATGTGTGTAAAACAGGATTTACTACAAATAATCTTGAATTCGTCAATCAAATATAATTTGTCTCCCTATTCTGGTTAGAGATGTTATACAGGGTGATTCAGAAACGGTGACCAAAAATGAAATTATTCTTTAGTGAATTTTAAAGGAAGTTTTTCGTATAAAGTTTTTATCTAGAACGCTTCGTTAAAAAGATACTGGGTGTTAAACTTGAAAAAAATATTTTTAATTTTTTTAAATAATTTAAAAAATAGTAAGTGAAGTAATTTGAAATTGGGCACATGTATTTATGTAAACTTTGTCCAAAATCTGAAACCTTGGCATATTTTTCTAAATAAAATAGTACACCACTGCTTTACGGTAACAATCATAATTCAATTTTCTACAAATTACTACTCTCTTATGTTTTTCGAAAAAAGTCTGATTTTCGAGTAAAACTTAAAAAATATCACGATTGTTACCGTAAAACAGTGACGTACTATTTTATTTAGAAAAATATGTCACCGTCACCCTGTATCTGGTGGCATATTTGGATTTTCTAAATTTTATAAAAAGCCCTCAGATTTTGGACAATGTATACATAAATACTTGTATTTCATTTACTAGTTTTTAAATTATTTTAAAAAATTAAAAATATTTTTATAAGTTTAACACACTGTATCTTGTTAACTAAGCGTCCTAGATAAAATTTTTATACGAAACACTCCCCTTAAAATTCACCAAAGAATACGAGGTTTCATTTTTGGTCACCCTTTGTGAATCACCCTGTATATAGTGTGTTTCCTAAGTACAGTCCATAACTTCATTACACAATTTCCTACAAACACGTGGCTGGAAACGCTCAGATTCCAGCCACGTACATACAGGGTGTTGAAAATTATAAAAAATATGTTAATATTTGAAATAAATTTGGAACAGTCAATGTTAGGTTCTTAAAATTTGACAGTTATTGTACGTTGGCAAAGAGTTGCATTTTTAGTATAAAGTCAATTTTTATCTGCCGCCAGTGGCGTAGCTAGGCGTGAGCCAATCGACGTTTTCGTCATAAAATGTAGAACGACAACTGGATTTTTTTAAATTTTTATTATTTTCTCGCCTAACATTTTACAGCAAAAAGGTGCCTTGAATTTTTTGTCTAATACTAACCTATTCTTAGAAAAATGGCCGACAACTACAAACAACGATCATAGAAATAATCAGTTTCGACACAAAATCAAAGCAGATGTTGAAAATAGCCATTTTCTGATAAAAAAATTGTCTTACTCGTTCAAAAATTCCTGGAGAATTATGTATGACATCACAACTTTGAATTATTTGACGAATTATTTGAAGAAATATATATTCAAATTCCAAATAAACTGTAAGGATATACCGGAAAAATTTTCCAACCTCATATTCGGATTGTTAGTTTAAAAAATAAGCTGTCGCATGTAATATTTTCAAGCTGACCTTGGTTTGACCTTGAAACTTAAGGTGAAGGTTACCAGCATACATTTAGATTAAACTATTTTGATAGGATTCAATCCAGGAAAATTATCAGGGGGTTTTTGAACACCCTGTATGTGAGAATTAAATAACATACAAAGAACTCAGATGTTCAAGAAAAAATTGAAGCAATAATGTTTTTATATCACTTATGAATTTCATTTATATGTGTAGATTGTTGTAACAATATCTATTTATTTGTTTTATATTTTTTCCCTGTTAAATTTGTGTACTGTTATCGATGTCTTCGTATTGTTTGTATTACATTGACTTTGCCTATGCTATGTTTTGTGGTCTACTGGAATCAAATTATTATTATTATTATCATTACCATTTTTTTTCTCATGTTCTTAACAATTTCTGCCGCTTCGGAAATGTTATCCTCTCAATCTGGAAATGCAAAGATTTACGGGCGAAGCACGAATAAGATTTTTTTTTCAGCCTTAGGGAATATGAGAACAGATAGCCGGAATAAAGTCTCATTTTATTTGTAACGAGATACAGTAAAGTGGATACAACTCCTACGGAATTTAATTAATTCATATTTCAACATAGCGGAATTCCTTCTTAGTGTACCTACGCTTAAACTCGGGCGCAAGTTTGCATTCAGATCAGTTCTCAAGAAGCGGAATAGTTGTAATAGTTTTATTGTCAACGTATAAAGTTAATGCAGCAAAACTTTTTGCGAATTTAGAATGTCTTAACAGATAGTCGACTCGTTCTTTTTGGCGTAACTTTATATTAAGTAGACAAATACGACGATAAGAACAAAATGTTGAAGAATACACAGGGTGTTCTGAAAATCACTAGCATAAATTCAGGGCTTGATAGAATTTCAAAAAATATTACAGTCTTACACAAAATTCGACCGAATGAACTGAAATTTTGTTATGTGGGGTTTCTGGGGATGCTAAATACTCTGGAGTTATTAATTTTTGGCTATATCATACAGGGCGTTCAGTGCAGTACTCCGCATTTTAGGTCCTAACTTTTTTGAGGTTAATCTTTTTGCGCCTTTCGTCAAATATTTAGATTTTTTAAGAAATAGTCTGTTCGAAATTATGGAAGAGGATATTCCATTATTAGCAAGGAATAATTATTATTTCGTGCATGATGGCACTCCACCACATTTTACTCGGGTATGCAGAGAATGACTTCATGAAAATTATCCTGAGCGATGGATTGGTCGAGGTGCAGATTCACTGGCCTTCAAGATCACCAGACCTTAATCCCTTTGATTATGTATGTATATGAAATATAAATAAATTCAGCAGAACATCTGAAACAAAAGATTGTTGATGCTTTCAACCATCTGAAAGACGATTCAGAACCTGAAAAATGCATTTTTGTTTTTGTGAAAATGAAGGACATTTCGAACACTTATTCTGATTTTATTCTCCTTAAATTTAAATTTTCTGTTACTAATAAATAATTATTCTTGTTTTTTCAATTGTATTCAGTACGTGTTAAATTTTTCGAGAAATAAACTATTACTTTTTATCATTATCATTAAAAGAATGACTTTGATTTTGAGTTATATTAATAAAACTAATAGTAATAGTAACTAGGTGCCAAAGCCTACTTGAAATAAAAAATAATTTGGGATACTAGCTGCTTGACTTTGGCGCACTATACCTGGTTTTTCTCGAAAACGGGCAAATTTTAGCACTTCTTACAAGAGCACATTTTTTGTTTAGAATAAAATTTGTAATAATAGCACGTGACAAAAGGAGCAAAAAGATTAACCTCAAAAAAGTAAGGATCTAAAATGTTCCCGCGGAGTACTGCACTGAACGCCCTGTATGATATAGCCAAAAACTAATAACTCCAGAGCATTAAGCATCCCCAGAAATCTCATATAACAAAATTTCAGTTCATTCGGTTGAATTTTGTGGAAGCTAGGACCGAAACTAGATTCTACAAAATTGTTGAAAATAATGTATCTTGAAAACGGAAAAATATACGCCCGTGGTTCATAGGAACAACTTAATATTTTTTGAAATTCTATCAGGCCCTGAATTTATGCTAGTGTTTTTCAGAACATCCTCTATACTATTTTAGATTATAATTTTTGTTTGATTGTAAGATTTTCTCAGAATATAACACAGGTCAACAAGGGTCAAGAAGCAGACACACTAATCTGCATTCCCGAAGGATTTTGGTGCTCTGAATCCGAATCTGGCTGCAGAATTGCTCTATCACATCAGGTTTTTGAGATATCGTAACCTAAAAGTGCAAAAAACATCGTTTTTCGTCATATTTGAGGTTATGTAGTAATGCCATTTATTCTTCAAAAAATACATATAATTTAAAAGTACAAGGCTCCCTCTTTCGGATGCCGTTGAGTTTGCTCAAATATCATTTTTTTTCCGTTGAGATGCGCATGTTGAAATTTCTAAGTTTATCAATTTCTTAATGTGCGAAAATCTACTAAGGATCCCTTAGACGTCAAACAGTTGATTGCAGTTCAGAAACTTCATACTCGGAAACCTTCAATACATAGGAACTCAAACTCACAAACTCCAAACCCACAAACCCCAAACTCACAATCACTAAACCCACAAACCCCAACCACACAAAACCCGAACATACAAACTCCAAGCTTACAAACTCCAAGTCCACCAACTCCAAACCCACAAACCGTATGGGTATGAAGTTTCTGAATTGCAATCGACTGCTTGCAATCTAGGGATCCTTAGTAGATTTTCGCATATTAAGAAACTGAGAAACTTTTAAAATGTGACATCTCAACGAAAAAAAGGATATTTGAGCAAACTAAACGGCATTCGAAGGATGGAGCCTTGTACTTTTAGATTCAAAGTATTAATTTTTTGAAAAATAATAGATGGCATTACTACATAACCTCAAATACATATGACGAAAAACAGTGTATTTTTGCACTTTTAGGTTAGGATATCTCAAAAACCTGACGTGATAGAGCAATTCTGCTGCCAGATTCGGATTCAGCGCACTTAAATCCTTTGGAAATATATATTCAAGTTTCTGCTTCCAAAAAAAGTTAAATTATGTTGGCCTGTGTAGAATAATTTCTCCATTTTAACAAACAAATTTATTTAATTATATCTAACCCCTTCAACCAGTCCATTGATGATTTTTAGTTGATGGTGCCAATTCTGCAATGTTGGTTGTCTATGCTCAACAGTCACTTCGCTTATAGTCATTTATAGGCTTTGTAAATAACTCAACCAGAATTTTAACTCATTATTTTTTTTTTGTAATCAGTACAGCACTTTATTTTTTGCATAACTTCTGAATCTGCTATTTCCGCGGCAACTTTACACGCTTACAACAGCACTATGTAGTTCCCACTTTAAATTTCAATGTGCGAATATACAGATTTAATCTGAAACCTTCAACCTTACGCGCTTGCCACGTGCAAATTTGATCCCATTTCCTCTAAATATTGCAATTCTACTTCCACAAATACGTAACGAATTCTGGACTGGGCTTTCTCGATTTCCAGTTCACATGCAACTGACACTTCAAGGGCTCCCCAGCTGATAAACGGTTTGCAACAAAGCTTTACGTCAGTCAGAAAACATCATTCGTTGGCGCGAATAGTTATCCCGGCAGTCCAAGGGACGAAATTCAATAAATGCTGGTCTGGACCCCCCTGGATGAATGAAAGTGACAGTTAAAAGTAACGCCAATGATATTTAGAGTGTCTTTCATTATGCTGAATGGTCCAAACGCCAAGTGGTTCCATTTCTGGGTCAGTCAAAAAAGTTTGGCGACTGCTGGATATGGATATTTGAATATCCTTAAGAGTTTCGACGTTCAGTTGATCCAAGAATATTCATTTTATCTAAAAACACAGGAATAGTTCCTGATATTGTATAGTTATACTTTATTAAATTTTTATAGTTGTATCTTAAACAACTATCAATGTTACACTGTATTTATTTTTAAAATAAATTAAGTTAATTAAATTGAATTAATAAAGTTAAATATGGGACTCATTTTATGTTTTAAAGACGACCACTTAGGCCACATACGTTTCAATTCGCTGTTGTGTAATTTCGTGTAACTCCAGAACTAACTAGCCCTTTCAATATCCTAGTTACGTGGATTTTCATATCCACGATGTACTAGTATAAAACCAGAGGAATAAGCACGGTGATTCTAATGAGGCTTCCAGCTATTTCATAAATATCAATGCGGAGAAGATAAAAAGTTGAACGTGTAAACATAAGTAAGTAGTTGCTACTGTAATTATTTAGACAGATAAATAAACTGTTAAGCAACCCTATTTAGCTGATTAGATAACGAGGCAACCGTCAGTGGCTTCTTAATTATATTTGGATCTATTTCAGAGGATTTACTAATATTTGTATTAGTTGTTTATCATTCACAGGTACCGACCTAACATGTAAAAATAGACCGTTGTGAAAGATTGATTCTAATTATATACCAAAACCAGACGCGCAAGATTTGACACACAGTTTGGTGTTATACAGAGTGTTTTTTTAACTTACAACTCCTACAAAATTGATGTATGGTGATGAAATCCGTTCATAACAGTTTTCTCTTTCGGGCAATAATGACAACTATTTTTTATTTAGGTGACCATTCGGAAGTTTTTGGGCCTCTTGTAGAATTTTGATTAAATGAGCGGTTTGGGTACTAAAAAAATATTTTTTAAATGTATACATTATCTTGCCACCCATATTGCAATACTTAACAAAGTGCTAGTAGGCTCTGATTTTGTAGGTTGACTGTAATTTCAGTTTGATCTTTAAATCATTGTTCCTGCCAATTCTGTTTTACTAGAAGCGGAATAATAAATAATCACAATGAACATGTGTATTCTCAAGAAAATCCACACGCTGTCCAAATGAAACATTATCAGCATGAATTTCGCATCAATGTTTGGTTTGGGATAGCATTATTTTATTGGCCCTGTTATTTTGCCAAGTAGACTGAATGGGGAATAATTTTATTTAGAATTTTTGCAAAAGCCGAGTTATTGGAAGATGTGCCGTTATTACTCAAATCTAACATGCAGTTTATGCATGATGGTGCTCCATCACATTTCACTGTAAATGTCTGGCAGTATATGAACCAAAGATTCCCTCGACGATAGATCGGTAGAGGTGATAATGTTCCTATTAACTGGCCTGAACGTTTACCAGACTTAACACCTTGCGATTATTATCTTTGGGGCAGAAACCAACAGTGCATGCTTCCACATCTATAACAATGAAGAGTTGTGGAGGCATGCCCAAATGCCGTAAATGTTTTAAAAAATAGCCCTTAAGAACTACAAAGGGTGTCCTTTAACGTTCTTCTCCGAATTATGTAAGCTTTGTTGTAGAAACAACAGTTTGAACAGTTTTTATAATAATTTGTACTACGTTTAATAACCTCAACTTTGTTACTTTTATCTTCAGCATTTTTTATTGTATTTGATTGTTTTCACCAATTATTTCAATACAATTAGGCGCTGTAAAAAATCAGAGCCTACTAGCACTTTGTTAAGTATTGTATCGGGTGGAAATATAATGTATACATTTAAAAAATAATTTTTTGTTCCCAAACCGCTCATTTAATTAAAATTCTGTAAGAGGCCTAAAAACTTCCAAATGGTATTACCTATCAAATAAAAAATAGTTGTCATTATTGCCCCAAAGAGGGAAAAGTTATTTATTTATTTATTTATTTATTTATTTATTTATTTATTTATTTATTTATTTATTTATTTATTTATTTATTTATTTATTTATTTATTTATTTATTTATTTATTTATTTATTTATTTATTTATTTATTTATTTATTTATTTATTTATTTATTTATTTATTTATTTATTTATTTATTTATTTATTTATTTATTTATTTATTTATTTATTTATTTATTTATTTATTTATTTATTTATTTATTTATTTATTTATTTATTTATTTATTTATTTATTTATTTATTTATTTATTTATTTATTTATTTATTTATTTATTTATTTATTTATTTATTTATTTATTTATTTATTTATTTATTTATTTATTTATTTATTTATTTATTTATTTATTTATTTATTTATTTATTTATTTATTTATTTATTTATTTATTTATTTATTTATTTATTTATTTATTTATTTATTTATTTATTTATTTATTTATTTATTTATTTATTTATTTATTTATTTATTTATTTATTTATTTATTTATTTATTTATTTATTTATTTATTTATTTATTTATTTATTTATTTATTTATTTATTTATTTATTTATTTATTTATTTATTTATTTATTTATTTATTTATTTATTTATTTATTTATTTATTTATTTATTTATTTATTTATTTATTTATTTATTTATTTATTTATTTATTTATTTATTTATTTATTTATTTATTTATTTATTTATNGGTCCCAACAAAAAATCCTTGGCAACTCAAAAACAGACATATTCACGGCACACTTTGTAACAAGTAAATAAATAAATTAAGCAAATCTAGAACCTATTCATGAAAATGTTTTATTTCTGACTAAACAAAGCGAGATAGGAGAAAGGTTAAATAACAAAAAAAGTTGTATTTTTGATAGTTAAATCTGAAAAAAATTTCAAACTTACCAAAAAGCAGTGGCGTACCATATTTTTTTCTATTTTTATCAAGCTGGTATCTTGTTGTGACGCCACTGGTGAAAATAGAACAAATTAAATTACGTGAGAAAATGAGTATTATTATTACAAACAAAGTTGGCAAGTTTCAACAGTCTAAAAAGGGGTTTTCATTTTACGAATAAAAAATCAATTCTCATTTTAAACTTGAACACTCTGTACATCGAAAACGACGCATCTATAGATATATGTCTACATGAACTTTTTTTTTAAAGGACTTTTAGTACAAGTTGTGAAAGTCCTGCTACAAAAAAAATCGCGGACACCCTGTATTTTACTGAAGCGTCTACTCGAGTATAATTAACATTTTGGGTACGCTCCTACCAGACGTTATAATAACACAGTACATCCCACGACACGATCGCGAATCCCGTTTCATAACACAAACAAACCGATAGAATTATATTAGTCTAGTCCTAATTAACGCCAGTTCAATTTGCCCCGAGCGGATTGAATCGGGTGGATAAAAGGAGCAATTACGGGCGACTATGCGGAGCGTGAAACGCGCCAATTGCATTATGTCAACCGATGCAGCCGCCAATATCCGTGTCAAGGAGGCCATGGCGGAGGCGGACTTGGCACGTTTAGTAGCTCTTCGGGACGACTAGATCCGTATCGGGTATGCTAGTTATTAAATATTGTTCCGTTTGAGTCTCTGAGTCTGTCAGGATATTAATACGGCAATAAGGACATCGAATTATACATATTTGGCACGTTGATATATTCTGATAGCTTTGCCATGGATACCTACACAACAGGAATATTACTGCAGTCCAATTCAAAAAGATTTACGTTGATAGTTCATGTAATAAATGCGCTAGCAGCAGTAAAAGTTCACATTAACATGCGGGAGAAAGAGCGCCGGGCCCGCGCACGTGTGTGAATGCTGATCTCGGCGCGTGCGAGATTTCAAATTCGGTTTCAAATTCGGTTCAACCGCAATAAAATTTTGTATGAAAAATTTTAACCAAGTTAGAATGTTTTAAGATTAATGCAAATATGCTTGTTTAATTGTTAATTGTTAAAAATAAGGTCATTTAATTTGTGAATTCTAAACATAAAGTCATATTATAATATGATATACAGTGTGTTTCACGGTGACGGTGCCCTTCTCAACTAAATTAATGGCACCCACATGCCACTTCCGGTTATACCGGAAGTCGCCATCAACTTGCTTATTTTAAATGGAACACCCTGTATATTATCGCAATTTTGGATTCTACGTGTTATTTTAGGTGGACTTTTATGAAGTTTCCCTATTCCTAAAATTGACCGTTTTCGAGATACTTAATTTAAAAACAAAATGGAGAGAAACAGTGACTAACCTTAAACCATGTGTATTATATAGTAAGAAAGATAAAGCAACAATATTTATAGGGGGGATAGCTAGACCCCTAAGCTTCCCATCCATACTTTCAAAGTGGCTTAATTGCATACAGGGTGCTACAAATTTAGTGCCGAGTTTAGTTAACTTCAAGCCTTCATAAGTCGTTTTTTTAATGGAACACTCTGTATGTTTTTCTATATTCTGATACCCAATTTTATTCTCTTTCGAACGGTATCAGGGTTCCATATACCTATCTCTTCTAGTTTTTAAATTATCTACTATTTTTTGTGTAATCACCTAAAATCATGTAATTTCTTGCGAGGATAGCTGTGGAATTTTTAGCAAAACTTCAAAACAAACAACTAAACTGTCACCAGTTATTTATTATTATTTATTCACAGACGTTGCAATGGGATTCTAAGCAGAACATTTACAGTTTTTAATGAGACATATCCCAATTTTCCACCAATGAGCAGAATAAAGTTAAGAAGAATTCTAAAAAATCAACTTCATACATAGTAATACACAATTTTAATTATGTATGTTGATAATAATAATGCACTAAGATAAAAAAAATGACTTAAAAAAGTCATAAGTGTTCAATATGACCCCCATTAACAGCTAAGCACTTGTGGATTCTAGAGATAACACCATCAGTCACCGCTTTTGCTATTTCAGCTGCAGGCAATTCATGGAACGCTCTTCGTATTCGAGCAATCAAATCCTCTTTTGAAGCAACGGGTGTAGAATAAACTTTTTGCTTTATTACTCCCCAAACATAAAAATCTAATGGAGTGAGGTCGGGAGACCTCACTGGCCAATTCCACGGTCCTAGGCGTCTCATCCATCTATCTTCAAACATTTCAGTCAGCTGTTGATCGATTTGATTGTGACAGTGAGGTGGAGTCCCGTCTAATTGATACCAACACTTCCTTAGTCCAAAGTCTAAAGGTATATCATCTAGAAAATCTGCCACAACCGTTTGCAAAATATTGAGATATCTGTCGGTATTTAAAGTTTCTTCGTAGATATGGTAAGAAATTTGGTTATCTTTAATTAGACAAAAAACATTTATGCTAAATTTGTCTTGAAAGTTTCTTTCCCGGATAACATGAGGATTTTCAGATGACCACACATGAGTATTATGTCTATTAAAAATACCTTCTTTAGTAAGTTTTGACTCGTCTGTCCATATATGTTGCAAAAATTGTGGATCTTCTTGGTATCGCACTAACATCGTTTCACAAAATTGTACACGTTGCACAGTGTCACCCGGATGATGAGCAGAAAGTAGCTTAAATTTGTATGGATGCATATCATTAGTTCTTAGCATCCTTTGAATGGACGCTCGTGAAATACCTAAATCATACTTTGCGGCACGAGTTGAGGATTCTGGATGAATATTAAAATAGGCTAGCACATTTATTACATTATCTTCATTTGAAGTTATTGGTTTTGGTAAAATTCTTTCTGCACAAATTAGACCATACTATAGTTGATTTGCTAAAATTCTTCTTAACTTTTTTCTGCTCATTGGTGGCAAATTTGGATATGTCTTATTAAAAACTGTACATGTTCTGCTTATAATCCCATTGCAACGTCCGTGAATGAATAATAAATTTAAAATATCAGCATTTGAATATGTAATATTTTCCATTTCTTATAAACACTACATTAAACTGCCACTGCAAGAAACTAACAACAAATTGACAGTTCAGTTGTTTGTTTTGAAGTTTTGCTAAAAAATCCACGGCTATCCTTGCAAGAAAGTACACGATTTTAGGTGATTACACAAAAAATAGTAGATAACTTAAAAACTAGAAGAGATAGGTATAGGGAACCCTGATACCATTCGAAAGAGAATAAAATTGTGTATCAGAATATATAGAAACATACAGGGTGTTCCATTAAAAAAAAACGACGTTTGAAGGTTTGAAGTTAACTAAACTCGGCATTAAATTTCTAGCACCCTGTATGCAATTAAGCCACTTTGAAAGTATGGATGGAAAGCTTAGGAGTCTAGCTATCTCCCCTATAAATATTGTTTCTTTATCTTTCTTACTATAAAATACACATGGTTTGAAGCTAGTCACTGTTTCTCTCCATTTTTTTGAAAAAAATTAAACAATCTCGAAAACGGTTAATTTTAGGAATAGGGAAACTTAATAAAAGTCCACCTAAAATAACACGTAGAATCCAAAATTGCAATAATATATAGGGTGTTCCATTTAAAATAAGCAAATTGATTGCGACTTCCGGTATAACCGCAAGTGGTACGTGGACGCCATTATTTTAGTTGAGAAGAGCATGCCCGAAAACTCGGTATCCCAAATTTTCAAAATTCAAATCGGTTAATTTAACGTGAAATTGCATCATCTTTTAATTGAAAACTTACAGATTATTTCATACTTTCTTCAACAACTTGTTTTGTCGTACAGTGATAATAAAAAAATTCCAAAGTACTCATTTCAATAATACGCGTAGGCGATCTGCAAACTGATTGAAGTTTCGTAACGCCCAAACGATCTTTACCCCTCGGCGGCTTATTGGCAGGAGGATTAGTTGGTGTTATTTATTTTGCGATATGCAAGGAAAATGGGGATGTTAATTCCCCGAGCTTCCAATAATGGATTGCTATGTTGTAGCTAATAATCTTAACTGGCGTTCTGCTTCGTAATACCAAACTTTGTTGGGGTGAAATAGGGTCTGTTTGGTGATTTGGAATATGACTAGATATTAAGATCGAATCAGTAGTTAATTTGAACGGAGTAAGTATGCCTTCGAACTCTGAATTAAAAGTTTTTATATATAAACGCTATAAGCCGTATTTATGATGTGTAATCTTGCTCATATTTTAGATACAGGTCTTCAACCATAGCTTTCATTTTGTCATGCTTATCAATTATCACATAATGCCTAGAATTAAATATGCAAAAATACAGTTATTGGTGATAATTTGGGATTTATTTAATTTAAAGCATTTTTGCTTGGCCACCCAGAAATCCGGACTTCAATCCTCTTGATTTTTCTTTTTGGTTTCGAATGAAAGATATAGTTTACAAATAATCTATTGGTTTGCGTGAAGAGTTATGGCAAAGAAAACAAATCGCTGCCAACGAAGTCGGACGCAATCCCATGTTGTTTCAAACTCGAAGATCTCTCAGAAAATGTTGTGTAAAGTGTATCAGTGTTAACGGTGGATTCTTCGAACGATTACTTTAAATCATTATTACGTATTTCATTTGTTTTATCGTTAATTGTTATAATAACATGAAGAAACTCTTTGTTTCGCTATTAATTTCTCGTATTATGAAAAGTAGTGTTCGTTAAATCGCTTTTTCTCGAAAACGGATCGTGATACTGAAATGAAACAAGAGTACATAATTAATGGAAAAATGATTGCTCTTTCAGGTTTTGAATCAAGTTTCATGTTAGACATACAGGGTAAAAAGTTATTAACTAAATTTTCGGTAAAATTGACCGAAAGTGGCGCCCTCTATGAGCAACGCTGAAATTGCAACACGCATCTTATTCGTCGCTTAAAAAAACATAGTTTCACAAATTTTCAAGTTCCTAACCTATGTATTTTCAGAATAATCGCAAAAAAACGATTTAAAATTTTAACATTCAACACCCTGTATTTCCGAAACTATCAACTTTCGGATAAGGCATGTTTGCGCCAATGGCCACCATTTTATGTGTACTATCTTCAGCTTTCGATTTTCCTATTGTTAATGAGTCATCTTGCTTAAAACAGATTTTTTAACAGGAATTACTTTTTTCATAAAATGAAATATAAATAAGTTCTTTTTAAGTCCATTTGTGGATACCCTGTAAATTATGCCAGTTTAATTAAACTCCGCTTGAAAGTAATTTCAAAAAAACACTTCTCAAATTGATAATGCTGCAGAACTTTTTTGAATTTTAATGCACAAAGTTCCAACACACCGCAATTTTCCCCCAAGTTAGTAAAACTTTTCCTGGCCATTTGTTGACCATATTATTAAATCTTTCATTACGTGTCGTGTTCCTGACGAATTATTGATATCTTACTTTTTTTATGCCTAACACAAACATGTGTAGATGTGAAGTTTTATCTTTAGCAAAAGGTATTTTGTTTTTTTCTCTGTTTTCGTCATTTAAAACTAAGGCTATTGCAAGTTTTGTATACCACAACATCAAAGTAGGTATATTAAAGAAATTAAGAAAAGCTTAGAAAAATCTAAGATCTGTAACAATTTCATGCTTTACAATCTACCATATTTATACTGTATTATATTAACCTCAAAGCTGTCTACAGGATGTTTCCAAACTTATTTTTATTTTAGAAAAATCCGATTATAATTAAACCGTATAATGCAAAATAAGTAAAGGAAAAGAAAAAGTAAATACTGGCCTTAATTACAAAAAAGTGGAAATATGTTGAGAACCGTTGGAGTCGCGAGGGAATGACACGTCGTATTCTCACTTTACCTAACCTATACTATTCTTTAGTATCAACTTGAATAACAAGGGATAAAAATATTCCAATACGTAGATACCTACTTATTAATTTTATTTTCAATAGACCACTTTTTTAAGCTGTTTCATATTGTCTCAGATTTTTGAAAGATAAGCTGCGATACTGCACATTTTGCGGCTTTCCATACTTCCAGAGGCAAATATACTTGTTTTTATTATACTTAACACTTAAGTCGCAATATTTTAAAACGTTTTATATAGTGAAACATTTAAACAAGAGCAAATTGTGTAAAATGTTTATTTGGTGTCATGGCCCTGTATAGGCCGTTCAAAGAACCGTAAAAACAAAAGCAGTGTTGCTTTCCATGGATCTCATTAATAACAAATTGGAAGAAAATTTATTTTTGAATTTCCAAATTTTCTAAAGAAACAGGAGTAACTATTCTCAAAAGAATAATGATATAATTTTTATTTCACTTGCACAACATTTACCACAGAAATATCTAATTAACGTTAAAAAAAATATGTAGTTTTAAGCGGAAATTATGTTTGTAAAAATATTTCCATTTTGCCAAAAAATGAGCCGCATAAAAATTTCCAGGTTTTGTGTTAAATTTTAGATACTTTTTAATTACTACTTATTCAAAATTTCTGCAGAATTAATGAAAATATTGTCTGATTTCTTCCTTTAGATATTGTATGATGTATTATATTTATAGTATGTTGATGCGAATGTAAATAGAAACCATTTTTTATTTATTTCTATATACAGTACGCGCCTAAAGTATGGAATAAATTCAGTAAAAACGAAACAAATTTTTTTTGAGAAAAATCCTCGAACAGGTTGATTTTTAATTTAAAAAATACATATTTTAGCATAAAAGGCGATTTTCAACCGTCATTTGTTTTCGAGTAATGACGTCATCGACATTTTTTTTAACTAGCAACACCCTATTTTTTACTTGATTCTGAAAGATCGTTTCATTGCCGATCCGACAGTATTAAAATGTTGCCATCTTACATAGGAAAGTTTTCGAGTAAATGACGATTGAATGTTAGAAAATTCAAATCAATTAAAATAAAGCAATAACGTTATCAAATTTAGTTTTTCGAAATGCTTGAAGTTTTTTATGGATCACGTAAGTGTAAATCTTTACAAAGTGTCATTGTCATACCGACTTTCTAAGTATTGTAAGCGATATAAAAGTTATTGTTGAATTTAAAGTATTATGGCATATTTGTCACACAAAGAATTGAAATTTTAATTCTTATCGGATGCGGGGATAAGACTAGAACGCAGTAGGAAGTTTGCGATTTATTTAATGAAAATCATCCAGATCGCCGTATCAGCCAATCAACCGTCAGTAAGATAGAATCTAAATTTAGAGAATCTGGCAATGTTGTAGGTATTCCAAAACCTAAGACATCCAAGAGTTAGTGAAGATCACAAACAGAACATTTTGATAAGTATGGTAGATAATCCTCATAATACTTCACGATTGGTTGCATTAAACAATGAAATTAGTCATACCACAGTGCTACGTATGCTGAGGCAGGAAAAATATCATCCCTACAAAATTCAACTTGTGCAGGAACTCAATGAAGACGATCCCGACCGCCGCTTACACTTTTGTAAAATTATGATGGACTTATCAAGTAAATAGAGATTTACACCGGCAAATACTTTTTTCAGACGAGGCCACGTTTTGTCCCAATGATACAGTGAACCATCAAACTTGCAGGTATTGGAGTCGGGAAAATCCTCATTGGATGGCAGAGACACATACCCAACACCCACAGAAATTAAATGTGTGGGCTGGAATAGTTGACAACAGAATAGTAGGGCCTTTCTTCTTTGAAGGAACCCTTACAGGAGAAAGATATCTATAGTTTTTACAAAATGACCTTGTTCCAGCGCTTGCAGTAATTTTTCCTAACGATAATGACCCTGATATTCCTGATGACACAATATGGTTTCAGCAAGACAGTGCACCTCCATACTCTGCGCGCCCTGTTCGAGATTTTCTGGACAATTGTTTCTAGGAGGTGGATCGGCAGACGAGGACCGACAGAATGGCCCGCGAGATCCCCAGATTTTAAAGTCCAAAGTGTACGTTAATAGACCACATAATTTAGAAGAACTCCAAAATTGTATCCTATAGATGAAATACACAGAGTTACCCCAGAAATAATTCATAATGTGCAAGAAGAATTTCTACACAGACTTGCGTATTGTCAAGAAGTCGGTGGGTGGCAATTCGAACACTTAATTTAGGTAGAAAACTTAATGAATTGTATTTGCTTGACATAGGAATTGTTATTTTTTTAATGAATAAAATTTACGTTTTCTAACATTCAATCGTCATTTACTCGAAAACTTTCCTATGTAAGATGGCAACATTTTAATACTGTCGGATCGACAATGAAACGATCTTTCAGAATCAAGAAAAAAAATAGGGGGTTGCTATTTAAAAAAAATGTCGATGGCGTCATTACTCGAAAACAAATGACGGTTGAAAATCCCCTTTTATGTTAAAATATGTGCTTTTTTAAATTAAAAATCGACCTGTTCGAGGATTTTTCCCAAAAAAAATTTGTTTCGTTTTTACTGAATTTATTCCATACTTTAGGCGCGTACTGTATCTATATAACACAAAATTATTTTCTGTAGTCTCTTATAATTATGTATCCTCATCTTCTTTTTTAATAAACTTGCCTTCTTCTAATTTTTTCCTTCAAAAATATAAGTTGCTGTGCAGATATTGTTTTATCAAGTTAACAATGTAAATAAGCTTAATAAATCTTCAAAAATTTGACATCTGATTGTTGTGTTACTCCTAAAAAGGAGTTTATTTCATATTCAGAAAGAGGGGTTCCTTTTCAACGCAACGTTGCTAGTTATTACACGATTTGTATTCTAAGTCACATGACTTACGGCAAGTCGCTGCCAGTTTTGAATAGCTAGAATGCTTTGGCTCCATCACCATAATGAAAAATCCATACAGGGTGTCTGCGAAAGGTTGGGAAAACTCGAAGCTGGAGACTATGGTGGCCGAAATAAGTCGAATATGCCAAATATGCCATATGCAAATGTCGCTGGTTTCAAAGATACATCATCAATGTTTGAATTTAGAATTGTGTATTGAAAATATGAAAGAATCTCCTTCGTTTCATAAAAAAGTTACTCTTGTTCGTTTTCGATATCTCCCTTGATTATCGAGGTGTTTGCATATACAAATTTCAGTGCATTTCGTTTTTAAGCAACTTTCAATCCTTAAATTAAACTAAAGCGACTTGACAGCTAGCGTATGAACCAAATTATTTACAGTTTTCTAGAGAATAGCTTAAAGGGAAAGTGAAAAATTGGTCAAATCATTTATTCTTATTTGTCATGTCAAAAAACATAATAGTGCCAAATTATTGAGAAATTTCAAAATAAAATTCAAACACTGAATTCCTTATATCTTTAAAACCAGCAACATTTGCATAAGGCATATTTTGGCCACCAGTATCTACAGCTTCGAGATTTTCCAATCTTTCGCAGACACCCTGTATAAAAATAATAGAACAATACCATAGATCAATAAATAATATGTCTATTATAAACGTCAAGCTAATTTGTCATAAAAGTCAAAATGTTTACTCCCTTTCCCGCCAATTTCAACAATATTTTGAAACAATTTTCGAAATGGTACACATCTTAAATATTTTTCTGATTGATTGGCGTCAGCAAAAAAACTCTGTATACTTGAATACAAAAGCTTTATCACTCACCCTAGAATCAAAAATAACTATTTCTCTCTCGTTTCTATGCATTTTTTTTATTAACGCAAATTTTTAGTAGTCGAATAGATTCTTTAATCGACAAACTCTTTCTAACAAGTTTTCCGAATGGTTTTATTCTGTGACGTCGCTACGGGCCTACCCCGTCCAATTAAAACCATCCAAAGCGGCCAATTAAGACATTAAGCTGTCGGTCAAAGTAACTGACGGGAACGCAATCCACTGTATTCATAATTATTGTAACCAAAAGCGTTCAAATTCCGTTTCCGATCTCCAGAGGGCCGCGTCGGGTATTTCTATATCAAAGCGTTCCTGTTTAATAAATTTTGACGTTCCTAATACCGCCGGCGGGTAGGAGGGGTTGATTTAATTCAGTCCGAAAATTTGTGCGGGAGGAAAGGGCCTTGGAACTAATAGACGAGGCGATACACTGTAGACACAGGATGAACACTGAACAGTGTATGAATTTGGTTAAGCTGTAAAAGATTTGGTAGTAGATAGTACTACTCAAGGAGTACAGATGGAAATGGAAAGTACATCCGATGGTAACCTTGACCTTGAGATCAAGGTCAAGGTTCAAGGTCATACCAAGATCAAGTCATTTTTTTAAACGGCGACTCATCTTATATGGAAAAAATTCTGCATTTGAATATAACATTGCCCGTGACCTAAAGGTCAATGGTCAAGGTCAGTTGAAGGTCAAATGTTGATTTTTACTGTAATTTTTTGCTTTTAAGTACGAAATCAGAGGGAATGACAGTTCGAATAGATATCTGGTGGTATTGTCACTCCCTCTGATTGAGCAGTTAAAAATAAAAAATTACAGTGAAAATCAACATTTGACCTTGAACCCACCTTGACTATTGACCTTGAGGTCACGGTCAGTGTCATATTCGGATACAGAATTTTCTGCTCTTTCCATTTCTGGGGTCGAAATGAAAGGTCGCCATTTAAAAAACCGATTTGACCTTGATATGACCTTGAATCTTGACCTCAAGGTCAAAGTTACCATTGGAAGCGCCGTGAAAAACGCCGAGACTTTTATCCTTACCATTTATCTGAAATTTTTAGTGGTTTTCATACTTTTGACTAACCCTGTATAATTTTTCTGTTTTACGTTAAACGAATCATTTCATTGTATCAAATATAAACTTTCTTTCTTTTTCCTATGCTTTGCAATTCCATAATTATAGCGACCATCATTTTTTATTATCAGGCTACTTTGATTGAAACATGAAATTATATTTGCTTGTAACTCCTAAACAAAAACGAATCGGATCTATGTTTATCTAAGAAAAAGTGTTTGAAATTAACCCAGCTACCATCTGTCAAAATTTGTCATAGAGCTTGTAGAACATCCTTACAACTATACACCCTGTATCTCGAAAACAACGCTTCCTGCAGCGCAATTTAGAATAAATTAACAGCACATACATATTCTTTCGTACTGGAATCGATTTAGAAATCATTTAAATTGAAATCTCCCTGTATAGTAGAGGGATGATAACTTCACTGATTTCATTACAGGTTTGATGAAGACATTCAAGCCGATGGGATGTAATACATTTCGCTAAATTCGCTTCGTTTATTTCCATTGGGACTTATTCCGGCAAACCTCCCTGGTTGGTAATGGTAATATCGAGCTAATAAGTTTCATGAAAACAAAATTAGCTACCGTGATATACAAGAGATTCCCTGATTTTTTATACTGTATCGAAATAATACAAATATGACTAACTGATTACATTAAATTTTCTAAATTTGGTCATCCTTGACAATTTAACAAATTAATTTTATTAATTTAATATTCTCAAAATGTAACCCAAACTTCAATTTATGTTAAAAACCATGTATTGTATATTTAAGGAAAATTTAGTCGATCTGCTGTAGCTACATTAATTTTAAAAACCAAAACCATAAAATCTTTGTATCTCGAAAATGCCTTTAAGTCAGGCTACACTTATTGTTTGATATGGAATCCATTTTTGAATTTTAATTGACTTGTACTTGAATGTTATAAATGGTAGTTTCCTGAATTCATATGTCATGTTCTGTAAAAATTGAATATATCGCTGTATTAACGGGAAATATGTGGCTTTAAGAATATTTAACCATATTTTATATAATTTTGACAATACTTGACAGTGTAATTGTGTTTAGAAATGAATATAATTGTTGCATCTGTGAAATTTAGTTTGTTGCATTATTAACCCTCAAAAGTCACACATGGGGTGGGTCACACTAGTGCAAATTGAGATTTTGCCAAATTTGAACCTGTATGTCTTCTTTGTTTGTTAACGAAAACAACGTATTTATATCAAAACTATGGCAAAATTTTCCGAGTAATCGAATGATGTAATTAGTTTTCAAAAATATTATTTGTTAATAAAAAATGTGATTGAAAAAACATTTTTCGAAAAAATCGATTTTTTCCGGTACTTCAAATATAGGCATTTTATTGAAGTTGTGATTTTTGGCTTCTTTTCTGTGAATTTATGTTTATTTTACACTCTTTTGTATAAAAATATTAATTTAAATAATATTATCCATAAATATTGACAAATACATGTTGCAATTAAATTATTAATAAAAAAAATAAAAAAATTATTAACAAAAACGAAATAAACAATGTTCTAGTCTATTAGACACGTAAAATGAGATGAAAAAAATCGGAAATTTGCATTTCAATTCACTTTATTTCTAGATTATAAATATGACATAAATTCAGCCGCACTTTTACCCACACCAAAGTCACACTAGTGGGACTCTCTAGTTTGGCCGACAATAACAGACTGAGGTCAGTTGTGGTACGGCTCGACTGGTTGGGCTGTAGAAGGGATTATCGCGGTGGGGGTGCGTACCCTCGACAGCTGCTGCCTGAGAAAAGCCAGCTGTAAAAAAAAACGGTGGTGCGAATTCGCACTAGAGTGACCTTTGAGGGTTAACAAAAACTATATTTTAACTACAGCAACAGATAGGTACTCGTAGTAGATAATATTTGATTTATTTCCTAAAAATTTTCGTTTCGAGTCGGTAAATCAACACACGTTAAAGAACTCGAATGGTTTCTCCAGTTCTATTTGCAAATAATCAGCTTATAGGCGATATAAAATATGTGACCAGACTAGTTTTAGACAAATATTAAATATTCTCTAATGAATATATATATCCTTAGAATTCATTAACTAGTATATATTCGTAGAGTTCACAAATATTCATCTACGCAAATATGTAGCGGATATCAAAAGACCTTAATATTGTTTTAACGAATATATGTATTCGTAGAATTCATAAACATTTGTCTACGGCAGTGTGCAGCGAATATGAAAAGAACCCAACTAATCTCTAAAGTCTAGAGCATATTGTATATTCGTAGAATTTACAAATATTTGTCTATGCAGATGCGTGGCAGATGTCTAAAAGACTCGATTATTCACTAACGGATGTGTATTCGTAAAACATAAGTATTCATCTATACATGTGTGTAACGACCCCAATATTATCCAACGAATATATGTATTCGTATAATTTACAAGTATTCGTCTATGCAAGTGTGTAGCCAATGTCAATAGACCGGAACATTGCTTTAACCAAACATATATTCCTAGAATTCGTTAATATTCATCTATGCTAGTGTGTAGCGAGTATCAACGAATTCCTAAAATTCCTAAAATACACAAATATTCGTCTACGTAACTGGACATCAAAGAACCCTAATAGGCATCCGGAAATAATTTTAGTAAAGATTTGAGTTGATATGTAATGGCAAACAGTTTTAGCGATTAATGTACACAGTAGGCAATTTTGCTAGGTTTTTTGCAATGTTTTTACAGTTTTTAGAATAACATTGAAAGGAGTTTTAGCTTAGTAACCGGTATCAGTTTTTAAGAACTCTTTCTAAAACATACTAATTAACCTATGTTCTTGCTATATTGGAGTTAGCAGCCTTTCCATGTTTATTAACTGGTAATGCACGTAGGAACGCCTTGACATAATACAAAGCAACAGTGATTGATGCTTCACTTGGTGTTGGAGTATCCCGTGGTATCGCGCACGTAGCTTCTGAAATTACATATCAATTATAATTAGAGCACAGAGATAATTTGCAAGTTTGCTGTTAACAGATGAAGCTCATGTAAACATACAAGGTGTTTCTAAATTAGGATTCCAAACTTCTGCTGCGTTTATAACTCATTAAAATAAGCCAAGAAGTTCCTATTAACATGTGCCCTAAAACGCACCCTTAGGAAGTTATATGCCCTTAAAAGGGCTCAAATAAAACATTTTTTTTTCTGTTATTGACAAAACGGTCGCAAATAAATAGAGAAAAATTTATGGGTCTTAACTTTTTACGTTAAATAACATGGGCTATTCCGTTTTTCGACATGCAAATCATATGCGTCCCTTTTAGGTTGGTGAAGGGAGTTTTCGGCCCGTAATTTTTTTATTTCAATTTTTTTACAATTTTCTGTACAGATTTATAAAATCTTAACAATTTTACGTAAAAAATATGATCTTTGTCCAAATCGATATTTCCAATGGTTTTCGAGTAAATTGAGTTTGAAAATTACTCTGCTCTTTAGTTATTAGGCCAAAAATTACAAAAATATGTTTACCATGGCAAATAAAAGACTGACGTTGCCACAACGCTTAACAATTTAAGTTATTGATAAACTGTCAATTGAGCTTTTGTTTAATTAGTAAAAGTGGTGAGTGAAAAATTTAAGTATACAACATTATTGCAACTCATAAAATGGAGTCATATTCAAACACGGAAATGGCGATATGCACTTTATGTACGGCCGTGCGGCTGGAAATGCATCAGAAGCGAGGCGTCTGTATGCGGCAGCATACCCGAATAGAATACTTCCTTCTCGACAGGTATTTCAGAGGATCCATCAACGTTTAAGAGAAAATGGTTCGTTCCAACCAAGAGTAAATGATCGTGGCAGAGACAGATTTGTAAGAACACCGGTGATGGAAGAAAATGTATTGAGAAAATAAGAGATGCAAAATTCGGAATCCGCCTCGATTTTCGCAAAAACCGTTGGCAGAACTGCCGACGTGGTTCGTAGTCATTCGGATTTAAAGCTTGAACACGCTGGATATGACAAGGATGAAGTAGTTGTTCGCAAAGAATTCGCCAAACTACGGAAAAACTTGTTATGCATACGTGCGACACTTCTTACACTAAGCCTTGGATTGTCCTGCACAGCTCTCAATAAGGGTGCGTTTTAGGGCACATGTTAATAGGAACTTTTTGGCTTATTTTAATGAGTTATAAACGCAGCAGAAGTTTGGAACCCTATTTTAGAAACACACTGTATAGGTGTAGGATACAAGGGGTAATTTGTTTGGTATTGATCGGAGAATATATGTAAAACAAAGTTTTTAATCACTGCTCTGTTTTTGTTGCATTGTAAACGCGCTTATTTGTAGATACTTGCAAGGGGTTAATCATAACACAATAGGTGTGCATTTCAAAAAGCATGTGCGTGGAATAGCTGGAAATGCTTTTAATTTTTTTAATTTAAATTTTGTACACTTTTTCAAATTGTCTTATTTAAATTTTTGTGTAACGCCAAAGCTCAGAAAATTTATAAGTATAACGCCTTAATACACGTAGGTAGAATGAACAAATTTTTAAATCTGTCAAGTTTATGACGATATAAGTAGCTATCGTGCCTGTGGAGATACCAATAATGTTTTGAACATTAGTTGTACTACAATTATTCTGAAGAACGTATTGATTTTTTTGTCAACGCTCTTATCTGGTCAATTAGAACGTATGTTAAGAAAATAAACAACCAAAAAATTTTCCGTGATATTTCCCTGGTGTTGATGCAAATTAATTTTAAACCTCCCTTCTCAAAATGTAACTTCACGGATATTTTGGGAAATTCGTAATACATTTTTCTGTAATTAGATACTTTAAAAAACCTCACTTATTATCTCTGATAGCGGATTAACTATCTGGCATTCTCTTTACTTTGAGAAAATTGAATCTAATTGGATCCCTTTCGGCACAATTACTCTTAGGTACTTGGAAACTGTTTGTTTTGGTTCATCAAATTGGATAACGCTGCAACTTGGAACGTTGCCAATCTCTGGAGCTGATTGTAGTTGAGAATGACACAGTAATAGGTGACTGCTAAAGCAAGTTTAGTGATACAATAGAAGCAAAGCAAATGTGAGACTAGTATATGTTGTGGATAGAATATTACAATTTAATCAACAGTTTGGAATATCCATCAATGTATCATTAATGATTTGAGGCTAAATTATCAAATAAATCAACGAAAACCATATGGAAAATTGTCACTTTTCATACAATTGAGTGAAACTATTGCATCAGAAATGAGTGAGTTTTACTCAATTCCGAGTTACTGCTAACTATCAATTGAGTGACTTTGGACTCTATTCTGAGTATATCCCGTATCCTTGTAAGTCCAATATCTAGATTAATAAAAGATATAACTTAATTTTTTTTTCTACGGAGTTGCCTACTTTCCCGATCTGCACAAAATGAAAATATATTTGCATATATAGGGTGTTCAGTTTTTCCTGAGCAGGTACCAACCTCATTTTTTTTAAATGGAAACCTAAGTATATTTTTATGGCATTATCGAATTCTACGTGAAAAATTAACGGGACTTTGTGTTATGATCCCTATTAAAATATTGATAGTTTTCGAGATAATCGACTTTCCATTTTTTTTATGTTTCGTCACTTCTAGTAGTTGACATAATTATGATTGTATGACAGTTAGAAATTATTTTATTCCAGGAACTGTATAGTGAAGATGGCTCTTTCAAAAAACGTATCAAAAGTTGACCTGCGATATACAGGGGGCAAAAAAAATCGTGCCAAACCTGATAATTTAAAATTTGAAAAATCTCGACTTTTTCAAATAGAACACCCTGTGTTTTATGATTTCATTAGATGCCTTTCTGTAGACCCTACAATTTTTTAATAGCTTTCCCTATACCTAAGTTGCGTAGTTTTTGCAAAAAAAAACATTTTTATGTAAAATACCGGATTTGCGCCCGTTCCTTTGGCTGTAATGTGATTATTTTATTGTTATTATACTTTTCCTATTACCTATTTATCTTTCAGGTTAGAGAACACCTAAATCACGTATATCCAAACCAGTGGTTAGGTCGTGGTGGTCCAGTTCCTTGGCCCGCACGTTCGCCTGACTTAAATAGTCTGGACTTTTTCTTGTGGGGTTATATCAAGGAGCGAGTATACGAAGTACCACCAACGGATATTCAAGACTTAAAAGAAAAGATTCAAAACGAGTTTCTAACTATAACGCCTCAAATGTTAAGAAATGTCCACATTCATTTTCATCGTAGATTAATGCTTTGTGTAGAAAACAACGGTGGACAGTTTGAACATTTATTTTAAGTTAGCTTGCGACTATGAGTATTCTTTTTTCAAAATTCTATTCATCCAAATTTTTTAATCTCCAATTTCACTAATAACTTTCCTAACTACGGTAACAGTGCTTGATTTTCAATATGATACGGATGAAACTTCTTCAATATTTTATTTGTCAAGCTTTTGAAAACTCCAAGGTTACTACTAATTTCCTGGCACTAATATTTGGATTTTCAACAGCAGACGCCACAACTTTAAACTAAATATTATCGTTGTTACTTTCATGTCTCCTGGTAGTTTTCTCATAATTCGCATTTGCTGTTCATTCAAACCTTTCCTTCACATTTTCAAAACAGTGGGAATCTCTGTAAATTTGGATTATTTGCTTTGTAAATACGTGCTGCTAGCAAACATTTCCCATATTTTGCTAATTCTTAATCACTTGTAGCGATTTTATGGTTTTTTGATTTTATTTACAAATAAATGGTAACTTTCCATAAAGACTTATTTATTAAACTCAAATATCTAAATTTTTCAGTTATTAATTTTTATTTTAAATAGTGTAGCTAGACAACTAATAAATTTAATAAAAATAAATACCCTTACAATATTTTTCCCGACAAAAAAATTTTTTTTTTTGCAAAAACTACGCAACTTAGGTATAGGGAAAGCTATTAAAAAATTGTAGGGTCTACAGAAAGGCATCTAATGAAATCATAAAACACAGGGTGTTCTATTTG
Organism: Anoplophora glabripennis; assembly: GCF_000390285.2. Classification (NCBI taxonomy): domain Eukaryota; kingdom Metazoa; phylum Arthropoda; class Insecta; order Coleoptera; family Cerambycidae; genus Anoplophora; species Anoplophora glabripennis. The sequence goes on from NW_019416454.1 coordinate 2,284,776, forward strand.
AAAAAGTCGAGATTTTTCAAATTTTAAATTATCAGGTTTGGCACGATTTTTTTTGCCCCCTGTATATCGCAGGTCAACTTTTGATACGTTTTTTGAAAGAGCCATCTTCACTCTACAGTTCCTGAAAAAAAATAATTTCTAGCTGTCATACAATCATAGTTATGTCAACTACTAGAAGTGACGTAACATAAGAAAAAAAAAATGAAAAGTCGCTTATCTCGAAAACTATCAATATTTTAATAGGAATCATAACACAAAGTCCCGTTAATTTTTCACGTAGAATTCGATAATGCCATAAAAATATACTTAGGTTTCAATTAAAAAAAATTAAGTTGGTACCTGCCCAGGAAAAACTGAACACCCTGTATATGCCAATATATTTTCATTTTGTGCAGCTATATCTTTTATTAACCTAGATATTGGACTTACGCGCACTAGGTGGACACGATGTATAAAACCAATTTAGAGTTGACTATTTCTCTAATATGATTTAAATTTAACTGTTATTGCGTCATTTTTTTACGCAGACTTGGTTTTTAATTAACTAAATATTGAGTGCAAAAATAAATCACTCATAAATAATTAAATAAGATATACAGGATTTGAGTCAAACTCACTTATGCAATAGTTTCACTCAGTTGTACTCATACTAATAGAGTGAAAATTTCAGTCAATCGGGTGTGAACAGAAATTGATACATTATTAAGAGTAAAATTGAGTGAAATTCGAGTGTACAAACATATTATTATCTTGAATTTTGCACATGTCTTTAAATTTAACACACTGACAATATGAGAGCCTCATTCGAGCTAGACAAAGACTCTTAATAAAATCAATTTTCCATTTTTTCATAATTTTCTATTAGGTACTATCAAAAGAACTACATAAATATTGTTCATGTATGAACAGTATTTGCCACTTTTGTTTCATTAATTCTAAACAGTAAGAATAAAGAAAATTGTGATATAATTATATTGAACGAAGTAGAAATTATATTTAGTAATAAATATACATAATTGAAACTCAGCAGCTACCTACATTAATTTAGTTTTAAGCAAATTGGCGAATCACGTGGGTGCACAGGTGATATAAAACAAATGTGTTTAATTAAATCGGCGCGGCAGCACGGTAAATACGACGCTTCGAGGGTGTGGAAATAAAATTAAAAGGTCAACCCCCAAGGGTGCAGTACGACTATCGTTTGATTAACCAATGCACGCTATTTGAATAATTCAATCTGTTTTTCGCCACGCCGGCAGAGTTTTGTGGATTATAGGGTACCCTATTTTTGCTGTCACCGAGGAGTAGTGGTGAGGTGATCGTGATGCTACGAAAAAAAAGTTGGCAGTATGGTAAGTATTTTGGACTAAAATGTTTGTTGGACAGCATTAAGAGTTTTATAATTGGCTTTAAATAATGCTAGATTGTAGTTTATTATACTTTGTGGGACTTCATGATATTATTTCCTTACCTGATAAAGCAATAATGAAATAAAGAAGATTCATGTGCTGGGATGGATAACATTTTTTTTAAATCTTGCATTAATATGTATTGTGTACGTGAGTTCTATATCGAATTTTATCGTAAAGGTAGGGTGGTGTTTAAAACTGTATAATTTGAGATTATGCAGAGGATGGAAATTCATCGGAAAACGTTTTGTGTAATAATATGCTTCTCCAGGGTTTTGTCTGCGTTCGCTGATTAACAATATACTAACTAACGATAATTAACTTTATTTAAAAATAACGTTGTCTTTATTCCTTAATCTAAACAAATTCTGCCCTTACCCTTTATATTCGTTAGTAAAAGCAGCCGGAGTTTCCAAAGAAATAGATGCAGTAAATGGATTATTTAAAACTGTAGTAAATATGTTTGGAATCAATTACTGATTTTGCTGTAACACTGAAATCTACTTACGTGCTATTTTTTTAAGATAAAAAGCACGTCACTGTTGAAAAAAATACTACATCGGGCTATGTTCTAGAAACACCTCTAACTCTATTTAAAAATCAATATAAAAGTAAAACTATAACTACACTGAAAAAAAAGTATTTGGATCAAATAAACAGATACATAGTTTTAAATGGAATTATTTGCCGTAAATGTTATTTTATTCCATTCAAATGCATATACATTTGTCAAACTATGTGAAATATTTGCTATAATTTGTCATTTTTCTTAGAATTTATATTATTTGTAAATAATTTAATTCAAATCTTTTATAGTTTTGAAATTCATTATCTCGGACTTATCTACAATATTTCTTACTGCAAACATATTTGTTCAAAACTACCAGTTCCTTAAAATATATACACGGTGTTCCACCTAAGAGGGATTCTTCTACATAGGCAATTGTAAAATTTATAAAAAAAATTGTTTTAATAAAAGTTGCCTGGAATCATGTGGACCATGCAAATAAAATATTTTTAGCTCTACAGGGTGTTCCATTTCGCGTGGACGCTACATAACTTTGTTATTTTAAACGGAACACCCTGTATATTATTGCATTTTTGAATTCCTTGGTTAATATTAGGTAGAGCTTATTAAATGTAATTTAAAACTTACCGTTTTCGAGATAATCAGTTGTTTTTGAAAAAAATCACGATTTCAGTTCTCTAAATGAGGCTAGATAGCCTCTAAACCGTAGGAGTTAGAAACCTGCAGTTTTCACAGTTCGTTTTGGCGTAAATTACTCTCTCTTGTCATCTGTGAGTAAAACGTGTACGTTATTCAGACTCGGAAATACTGAGACCTACATTTATTAATTTTACGAGTCGAAAAACTTTTTTTTCAAATGAGATGACCCATATTAATTGCCTTGGGTGAATGCAAAATTGAATGCCCTTTCGACTGATATAATGTTGTCCATACTTATTTCTAACAGTTTTTCAGAAAAATCAGGTACTTTTCTAAAGTTCGAAAAAGTAGCTATGTAACAGCGTCAATAATAGATTTCGGGAAAAAAAATGATGACTAATATGACCACTAGAAATTCAATAAAATTATTTTTAGCTTCTAATTTTGGCCGCTAGAGGGCGCATTTCTAAAATAAAGTAAGTAAAAACTTGCTTTATTTTTTTAAAAATCAAATGGAACGATAGATACAACTTAATATTTTCGAGATCTTCTGCTCAATCTTCAAAATTTTTGTAGGAAAAATTTTGCTCCATTTTAAAAAATAAAGGAAGAGGGGTGGAAATTATTTCCTATGACAAAAAGTAAGATAACTCGGGATTACGTATACCAATTTCAATAAAGTTGAACTTATTGAAAAGACAATTGATTGCTTTATCATAACCTTAAGTTGAATTTGCCTCTGTTTTCTAAATGAAAAAGTTTTATCGTTTTTCAAAAAAAAATTCAAATGTAATGCTGCCTTTTTTATTTTATGGTGTTTTTCCACATAATATAACGAAAAAAATGCCGCAACCTTCTTTCAAACTGAAGTTATTAACAAAAGCTTAGATAAAATTATATTTTTTTGGGGAGTTACAGAAAAATGCGTTATTTATTGCAACATCCAGTATTTATCTGCATAGGATACCGAGCACCTGATAAATTATTACTACCCTTAGGAGTCCGAGTGTTCAAATAATTTAATAACAATGCGAAATAAATTATATTTATTAAATTAACAATAATATGTAGCTAAAACAAAAATCTCTTTACAAAAATAAAACAGGAAATAGATTATAAATTTATAATTTTAATTTAACAAGTGTTCAAAGTGATCTCCATTATGTTTCACACATTTTAGATACCTTTTAGATAATATTGTAATATTGTAGTACTTCTAATGGTAGTAATAATTTATCAGGTGCTCGGTATTCTATGCAGATAAATACTGGATGTTGCAATAAATAAAGCATTTTTTATAACTCCTCACAAAAATATCATTTTATCTAAACTTTTGTTAATAACTTCAGTTTGAAATAAGATACAAGGTTCCGGATTATGTAAAAACACCATAAAATAAAAAAGGTAGCATTACATTTGAATTTTTTTTTGAAAATCGATAAAACCCTTTCATTTGGAAAACAGGGGCAATTGACAGTTTGTTTATTTTTTAAATTGAAATTCAACTTAAGGTTATGATTAAGCAATCAGTTGCCTTTTCAACAAGCCCAACCTCATTGAAATCGGTTTACAAAATCCAGACTTATCTTACATTTTGTCATAGGAAATAATTTCTACCCTCCTTCCTTTATTTTTTAAAATGGAGCAACATTTTTCCATCAATCTATAGGACAAATAGTTTCCGAGATACAGCCGGTCGATGACCTTAATGGGACACTCGGTATATCCAAAAAGGTATACGTATTTGTTTTAATCTGACGTGTCTTAGGAATCCAAAAAATTTCGTACAAACAAATTTTCGTATGAACTCGCATCGTGTGGAAGTCGCAGATATTTTCTCCTAAATTCTATAAAAAAATTATGTACTTACTGTAAAACCTGATTTTCATTTGTAATAAAATAAGAAATAATCAAAACTCTCTTATCTCTTTATTTCACGTTTGGACGTTATATTATTGATGATTAACAAGCCCGGGAGGCACGAGTGTAATTCACAAACATTTCCTTGCTATTTTATTCTGAACATCTCCGCCAGAGTTTAGTGGTATGTTTACAGAACGCCAAACTTCGATTCGTTATTTATGTACGAAAATCAACCATGCGAAAGGGTTCAGTCCTTAATAGACGCTATTGTGATGGGAGTATTTGTTTGCATCTACTCTGCAGCTAGTTTGAATTTGTTAACTCCGTCTTTCTCTAAATTACTATTGTTATCTTCATTATTACAAAAATAAAAGTAGAAGTAAAACTGTAAAACTCAAGGCAGTAAAAATAGAAAGTACACACGGATGGATGCTTAAAAAGTATTATAAAATAACATGCACAAATAATCCACGTGGTTTTTAAATCCAGACACAATTGAACAACTCGGTTTTATAAATAATGTTTTCAAGTCGAGCAATGAAAATGTTCTTGAGACAGTTTTTAAGTGTGATTTTAAAAAGTTGTAGTCTTGCTTCCTGTGAGAGCCCTGGCAGAAAGTATGGTTGCAGCACGTTGGATATAATCAGATTATGAACATGCACCAATTTCGAAGACCAAACAGAATCATAAAATCATAAACCAATATAGGACGATTTTATGTTTTATTCAAACAGAACAGGCAGAAATTTTAACGTTCGGTATGGAAAACACTTTTTTTACTTATAACTCCCATTTCAGCAAGGGTTGTCTGGCCAATAGAATAGTTCAGGCGAGGGTTATTCTTTCCAATATGCAAGACAACACTTTTATTGAAATTAATGGGAATTATCTACTCCTCGGTCTACTGGACGGTTCGAGAAAGGTTAAACTGCGACTGATGATAGACCGCAAAAGGATTATTTATCTTATAAATTCTGGGGTCATCGACATAGAGAGAACATTTCGAAGTCAACATAGCAGGTAGGTACATCGGATGTATAAAAAATCAGGTATAATACAGGCCCCAAAATATAGCCTTGAGCAACACCACTTTTAAATTCGGAAAAGCTGCTATTTATTTTTACCTTAAATTTGGGATATTAAGAAAGCTGCTATTATGTAATTAATATTAGTAATTAATAAATTATCTATAGGTACAAAAATTAAAAATGAAATCTAGATAGGTATTATTAATAGAAATACATATAACTGGCATATTGACTAGATACTGCTGGTACAATTGAATATCAGCTGGGGCATGCAATTCACGGAGTGGTATTTTCCGCAATATCATCAGTTAAGAATCTTATCTTGCACTTCTTTAGCCTACTTGTTCTCGGGTTAGGCTCTGTGGAGGCGGACACACTATCAGAATTTCTAGGCCACCCTGAGGTTTGTTTCGGTTCTTTTTATTTCTAAAGTCACAACTGATGGAAATAGCATAGCAACTTGTCACATCCACTGCCGGCATCTCCAATGGTGACTGTGCAGGAGGCTACCACGGAATGTTTCAGAAGATCATTATTGTTTGAGGAGCGGCTCCGTCCGTAACGCCTTTAGAACCAACAACAACCGAAATGAACATCATTCGCGAGCCTAGGGATTCTGGTAGCGGCTCCGCCTCCACAAAGCCTAGCCCCAGAGCAACAAGGGTAGCTGAAAGATTCTAACTCAGGCTAAGTAAATGCAAGGTAATTCTGTAACGTATTAAAATCACTGTTTATGTCTTGTTTACTTAGCACAAAGTAAAAGTAGAAGTTATGAGAACGAATTTGAAGAAGAAATACCTCTTTCAGACAGAATGAGGTGGATTAGAGGACATGGAGAGACTATTGCTCCAAAAATCACGGCTGGTATACGAAAAGGAATATCCGTACCTTCAAAAGTGGAAAAGCGCAAATAATATCAATGGTGTGAATGAAGAAATGCTTCTGGCATTTGGAAAAGTTACAGAAAGTAAAGCCGTTAATATTATGGTCCTCTTACTATGGTCGACGTTGCTGGTAAATGGAAAATGTGACATTTCAAAGCAAATAATACATCTGATGAGTCCGCTCCATCAAATAACGCTTCGTAATTATTCAGATACAACAAACAGATTGGATATGAATTGATGGTTACAAACCTAAAAAATAGTTTGTAATTTTTAGGAAAATTTACTAATTTACATTGCAATAACCGGTTTGTTTGGGGCGTGCCAGTCCAATTAATTGAATAAGTTAGAAATTTCTTTAGAACGGAACAAGTTGGCATATTGCTTTTGGGCTAAAAGATAGCTTATTTGGCCTTGAAAAACATATCCAAATTTGGTGGAAATAGAAGGTAGGCTTTTTGAGAAAATCAACTATGGAAAAAAATAACTTTTTCCGTTTTTCTCATTTATCTCAGAAAGATTTAAAGCAATTTGAATTCTGAAAAAGAAAACGGTATAAGCTAATGAAATTCTGCACATTTTGAAATAAAAGGTTTCGATAGGATGATTTGCGTCAAAATGAGGGGCACTTGAAAAAAATATGTATTTTCATTTTCGGAATAACGCTGTCACCTGGAAGTGGAAATGGTAAAAGGGCTTACAATAAACCTAAAAAAAATAAATGCGTGAGCATGTGTGGCGGAGGGTTGATTTGGGGGGTAGAAAAGTTGGCGAAATCCTATACAAAAGTTGTAGATCATGCAAAAATCTACAATTTGTAGGGGTCACTATTTAAGCGATTACAAGAGTAATATCATCTAATTCAGAATTAAAAATGACTAGATTTTATCATAAAAATAGCAGCGACGTATTTAAAAAAATTAACTCGATGATAGCCCCTCGAAGACGAAACGTCGGATTGCAAAAATATTGACGACATTGGATAAAGCGAAAAAAGTAGAAACGTAAATATGCAATTTATTTTAAAATTAGTTTTCAAATAAAGCCAGAAAAAATGAAACGATTTTGCAAAATTTCGGTGTTTCGGGTATTCGCAGTTGCAGTTAATACTTTGTATTGCTGAAATCTCAAAGCATCCAGAGATTATTTATCATTTGTGCATTTGTAATTCGACTTAGATGTTTATAGCAATTCTGTACAAAAATAAAGTTTTGGGTCAAACAATGAGACACAGTTTTTTTTGTATTTTCCGTAGAATTGAATGGTGTAATCAGTTTTTGAATGTTTTTTAATTTAAACAAATTACTGAAAAATTCATTGTTGCAAGTAATTTTTTTGCATTTTTGAGCATGTTTTTGAACTGTGATTACAGATTTGCCAAAACGAAAAAAATTATTACCGGCAGAACTCTGTACGATGATTTTTCTAAGTAGAATTTTTCTTTAAAAAAAAAAGTGTTTCAGACCGGAAAAAATGAATATCTCCGAAACTTCTTGATTTTTTCATAAAAAAAATTTGTGGTTATTTAAGACACAGAAAGGCATATTTTCACAAAGTTTCGTTAAAATTAAATTAATTAATTTATTTTTGTGGAAATGAGAAATAAAAAACGAAAAATCAGAAAAAAAAAACGGTTTTTCGCATTTTTCTCGGAAATTTTGAGGTTATCTTAAAAAGTGACTTCTACAAAACTTGTATATTTTTGCATGATCTATAACTTTTGTAGTGGATACTTTTTTGTTTGGCGTCAACTTTCGCAAGATATCCCAATGATATAATTTTTCACAACTTTTCAGCCCCCCAAATCAACCCTGCACCACCCCTGTTTACGCATTTATTTTTTTAAGTTTATTATAAGCCCTTTTGCCATTTCCACTTATAAAAGCCCAGTAACACTTTTTTTTTTCTCCAAGTGTAATTTGATTGGACTACTATGTAAATTTTGACAAAACACTAGTCTCATAAAATTCAAAGTAGATTTAAAATCCCAAAGTTTAAAAAAAAACGAAGAGGTCGATTTTTTTGCTCGTTGAATCCACATGGAAACTATCTTATATAATTGTTAATATTAATTCAAAATTGTACACTGCTGCATTTTCTGCTATGGAAAAAGAACTGTATTTTCTAAGGAAAAGGATATAAACTCAGACCAAAAATGATGCACCGAGAATCAGGCATCATACAGCTAACAGCGTGTTACTTCGCACCCCATTCTCTCCATTAAGCGGCACTCTACCGATATCAAACTCCGTCTATTTGGAACCCTCCCGAGCAGGATCTGTCGAGCCGCATGCCGAGTGGTCCGGAGGCGAGAAATTAAGATCTCACCTGCCACTGGAATTAGTTCAACGCTGTAGGCGGAGCGACTAGGTGGTACTAATTGAGATGGTTGTTGTCCTGGCTAAACGCGTTTTGTATTCAATTAAGTCTTCGCTCGAGTGGGCTGTAGTGCAGAGAACAATATACAGTTTATGTAAGACGTTTACCGGAATATTTCGAGGGAGTTCATGAAACTATTATACAGTGTGACCTATTTCAAATTGAAAAAAAATTATTGACAGATTTAATTTGTTTTTTTTAATGGAATAAAATATTCTATTACATCATATAATAAATGAATGCATTTCCAGTTATCAATGCATACTTTTCATTTATTTTTGGGTGGCAAATTTGACAAAAATTTGTTGGCTAATTGTTTAATTAAAATTTGACTACGCCACTGGATCTGCACCTCCATAATGTGGTTTGTACCCAATTTCGTGAAAAAATATTTTATTCAAGTCCTTCTGCTTTCAATAATAATCTTCAAATGTATCTTAAAAATAATAATAGACAATTTTCAGATATAAACATTTTAATAGGTGACATAAACATTGATCTGGACTCTAACTTAGATCATGTCGAAGAGTATTTAAATATACTTAGTGAACAAAATTATACTTCATATATCAATAAAAGTACCAGAATAGAAGGTTTAAGTAAATCATGCATTGATCATATATTTATTAAAACCAGAGTTGATCACACAAAATTCACACCTGTAATACATGACACAAAAATAACAGATCATTCTCCCATATCTCTTGTGTGCAATGTGGAAATACCTGTAAATAAAAAAAATTATAAAACACCTAATTATACTAAATATACTGACTATGAGAAACTTAAAAATTACTTGAAAAATTAGAGCTGGAATGAGTTTTATGAAACTGTTGACATAAATGAAATATTAATCTCTAAAATAAAATCTAAAATCGATAAAAGTACAAAAATTGTTAATTTAAAAAAATACAAAGACAAAAAAAGTCCATGGATTACTGAAGCTTTATTAAAGTCAGTTAATAACTGTAATGTATATGAAGCGAATAAATCACAACTGAGATTGCAACACCTTTATTCTTTCAAGTCTTCTATACAATATGTATCTAACAACGATCACTGTCCGCTTAAATTCTATCCTGCGTGGATTTTCTTTCTGTCTCTACCACACTTTTTCTATATCTACAAAAACTATGTACACCTTAAAAACCTAAAGACACACACACACAATATAAAGTGATACACACACTAACAATAACAAAAATAATCTCTACAAAAATCACAAATTAAACCCAGGAGACAAAAATTTAGAAATAAAACATAAAACTTACAGAAATAAATTAAATCTATTAATAAAAAATTCAAAAATTAACTACTGTAGAAAGCTTATAAATATGTACTAATAAAACAACTTCAAAAAAACTCTGGTCATCAATAAAAAATATTTGCAATATAAATAAGAAAAAATAAATCATTACGAAAATCGAAAATGAAAATGGTATAATATCGGATAGCACTGAAATTGCAAATGCATTTGTCACTCATTATGCCAATGTCGGGGAAAAAACTTGCAGCTAAAATAAAAAGAACAACAAATCCAAATCAGAAAATTTATAGTAACCCCAATTCAATTTTTTTTACTCCTACTGACCCAATTGAAATAAAGGAATTCATTGGCTCACTAAAATCTGGTAAGGCTCCAGGAATCGATGGAATTACGGCGGAGATGCTTAAAAATATTAAAGATGAGATTTCAGCACCCTTAGCTTATTTAATAAATGTTATAATAAATGAGGGGCAATGTCCAAATGCCTTTAAAATAGCAATAATTACTCCACTGTACAAAAGCGGCAAAAAGTGTGATGTAATAAATTATAGACCCATATCTCTAATTTCCAATATTGCAAAGATCTTTGAAAAAGTAATTTTCTTGAAAAATTTTACAGTTTATCTAATATGCAATTTGGATTTAGAAATAATGTTTCAACTGAAAATGCGATTGCAAATCTGGTTGACAGCTTATATCAGTCAATAGATAAATGTCAGCCCACTTTATGTATATTCATTGACTTGGAAAATGCTTTCGATTCGGTTAGTCACACACTATTACTTAATAAGCTAAGAAATATTGGAATTAGAGGCACTGCGTTTAACTTGATAGAAAGCTATTTAACCAATCGTAAACAATCCGTTAAAATTGGTGAAGTTATGAGTGATTTAAAAAATGTATACTATGGTGTACCTCAGGGAACGGTACTGGGTCCCATTCTATTTAATATATACGTAAATGACTTATTTAGTTTACCTTCTGATGGTCAGATACTTGCATTTACAGATGATACAGTTATCATTTATAAAGGAGACTCATGGAGAAATTAAAAAAAAATAATTGAACGTGACTTTAAATTAATTAAACATTGGTTTGATTATAATATTTTAACTATAAACAGGTGCAAAACCAAGTATCTACCATTCAATTCTTATCTGAACCATTTACCTGACCTTGGGCCACTAAGGATCTCAAAGGACTTAGACGAGGACATTCCTATGTTGATTGAGGAAGCTGATTCTGTTAAATACCTAGGAATAGTAATGGATAAACATTTAAGATGGGACTTACAAATAAACAACATTGTTAAAAAACTTACCTATAATAAAAATACCTATTTTTAAATACCTTAAACAATTGTTGACAATAAAAGAACTTAATATCCTGTACTATTCCTTGATTCAGTCCCAAGTAACATACGGTATAATGGGCTGGGGTGGAGTAAATAATAATTTCCTACAAAAATTAAACACAATTCAAAAATGGTTTATTAAAATAATATATAATAAAGATTATATCTACCCAACAGAGAATTTGTATAAAGAAACAGGGNGAAAAAGGCACAAAAATATTTTAATAGCTTGAACCTTAAACTAAAAAAGGCACTCTAGGTTGATATCGATAAAATGAACTGTTTTCGAGAAAAAACTATTTTTGTTTAATATGATTTTTAAACAGATGAAATTTGCATTCTTTCTGTGCCTATCTAAAAAATGCCACATTTATTTACATTTGCTTTTTCCTAAAAATAATTAAATTACACAAAGTATTTTAAAAGTTATTAAAATAATTGATTTTCAGGGGTGAACTTTAGGGGCCTGTATCTCTGCAGGGGAGGGGTCTCTAGGGAAAATTTTTGAAGGAACTTGTCATATTATTTTAACGTTCCCTGTATAAATCCAAGAGATTGCCCACATGTTTTGAGACACCCTATATAACGTTCGGTTGTTAAAGCAAGTGTTAGTTTTAAAACATTAGATATTTATTAAATCGACAACAAAATTTAAAATTGTAAATATTTTGTTTCAAGTACCACCATTTCAACAAGAACGTAAAAGTAACAAGTATACAGAGCGGCCCATGTAGAAGTTGTGACGTCATCAACGACTGTTAAATGGAATAATAGTCTCGAAAAGCTCTCTAAAAATGTTTTTGGAGTAACAGACATATTTTTTCATATTTCATAACACACTAATAATTAAAATATTCTTAACATAAAGATACAATATGGGAGTTCAGTTTTCGAAACTGAAATTCTAGAATTCTCACGATCCCAAAATTTAACTGAAAAACTGTTACATCACAAAGTCATCGGATTCAAGTACCTGTGCTCTTATTGTAGATAGATTATCGAAGTATTGTTGTCACTGTCATTTGAACATGATTAGATTACACTGTAAAATAATTGGTGTGAGTGAAAGCAATAAAGGCGCGGAGTTAATCCAATAAATGAAATTATTGAATACATTTTCACTCCATATTGAGCATTTTGATATTTTTGCTCATTTGTGATAATACATATTTCTATCAAATATAGGTACGCGTTAAATAAATTCTGCAGATAAACTCGTATTTGATTTTCACTCCATATTGAGCATTTTGATAATTTTGCTCATTTGTGATAATACATATTTCTATCAAATATAGGTACGCGTTAAATAAATTCTGCAGATAAACTCGTATTTGGTACACTTGTAGCTATATCCGAGTAAATGTCCTCATTATTGAGTGACTCCACCCCATTCTATGGTTGTCGTGCGTTGTCTTTGTCCATTTTCATCGTCCCCATTAGGTCATCTCGTGGCGTGGTGTATGGCGTGTAGTGCTGGACAAATGTCCGTTAGACCGGTTATTTTGGTGAAAATTATGTTTAAATACAGTGATTTGATTACAATAATATTATTAAAAACAATAATATATTGAGTCTCGATTAATATTTGGTTAAATAAAAGGAAAATCGATGTGAGTGACAGCAATAAAGATTGGGAGTAAAATTGTTGAGTACATTTTCACTTAATATTAAGCATTTTAATTAATTAACTAGAACTGAGCACTTTCACTCAAATATAGGCACTCCTTAAATAAATTCTTCACGTAAACTCGTATTTGGTGCACTTGTATCTAAATCAGAGTAAATAATCTCATTACTAAGTGATTCCACCGTTTTTCATAGCCAGATGCATTGTCTTTGTCTGTTCCCATCGTCCTTAGGTTATCTCGTGACTGTGGCGTGGTGGATGGCAGTATGGCGTATGGTGTGCTTTGGAGTTGGACAAGTATCAGTTTATCTGGTTATTCTAGTGAAAATTATATTTAACTGCAGTGATTTAATTACAATAATATAATTAAAGACAATATATCATGTCTCGATTAATATTTGGTTAAATAAACGGATAGTTAAATTGTTATCTGTAATTACGTATATGTAACGTACAATATAGGTTATGGCAATCTATTCGTCTGATCAGTTCACCAATTCCTTTTATCGTCTTCAAAACAGATCCGTGTAGAGAGCACTGCGGCATCTTAGTAGTTTATGACTTTAATACAATATTTAAATTAAAATTTAAAGAGAATATAAACTAACTTTGATTAAAATATTACTCAATAGTAGTTAAATTAAATCAAATTAGAGAAAAGGTTAACTCTAAATTGGTTTTATGTATTCAGAATAGAGTCAAAAGTCACTCAATTGATAGTTAGCAATAACTCAGATTTGAGTAAAACTCATTCATTTCTGATGCGATAGTTTCACACAGTTGTACTCATATTAATTGTGTGAGCATTTCACTCAATAGGGTGAGGACAGAACTTGGTACATTATTGAGTAAAATTGAGTGAAATTTGAGTGAAATATTTTTACAGTGTAATGTACAATACAGGGTGTCCCGTTTAAAACTCCCCAGCTGGATATCTCGAAAACGGAAAAAGATAAATGATTTCTGAAAAATCCACTGTATAGTTTCAATAAATGGCTTTACAAATGAGTACAAATCCCGTTTCTCTCAGTGCAGGTATAAATGTCACTGCAATCCGAAAACATATTTTGTTGACAGCAGTTTTGAAAAGTGGGACACATGAAAGATCTGCAAATTATAAGCAGCTTTTGTCATATAAACAATTTTCGAAAAGCCATTTTTCAAAGTTAAGTTTTCAGGCATAACTACTGCAGATTTTCGTCGTATTAGATTGCTTTGAATAAAACAGTGATGAATTAATTTTATTTAACTAATAGATATCACAGGAAATTACTTCATTTAATCTTGTTTACGCAAATCATAGTCTTTTCGATCAAGATAAAGTAATATTTATTTAACAAAAACTGATGCAAAATTAACAAAAATTACAAATAAACGATACTAAATTAACATAATACACGAGTCACAATAAGTGTTCAAAATTGCCGCCATTCTCATGAATACATAATTCATATCTTTTTCTAAGTTCGGTATCAGTTGCCCGTAATAAAACATTTCGAGGAATAGATGCACAGCTCGCATAAATTTTATTGCACAAGTCAGCCAAGTCTTCAATTTCTGTTTGGTAAATTAGGTTCTTTAGGTAACCCCACAAGAAAAAATCGAGTGGGGTTAAATCAGGGGTGCGGGCAGGCCACCTTATTGGACCATTGGTGCCTATCCATCGCCCCTGAAAATATTCATGAAGAAAATTTTGCACCCTCCTTTCGTTATGAGCTGGTGCCCCGTCTTGTTGGAACCAGATATTTTGTCTCATAACTAAAGGAACTTCTTCCAAAAGAACATTTAGTTGGGTCTGAAGGAATTGTAAATAATTGCGACCGTTCAAATTTTCCTCATATAAATAGGGTCCAATTAATATGCCATTAATAATACCACACCATACATTTATAGAAAACGTGGTTTGGAAATGTCTGTCTTTGGTCCATCTAGGGTTACTGTCATGCCAGAAATGGCTATTATGTCTATTCAAAATGCCATTTTTTGTAAATCGACTCTCGTCAGTCCATATAATGTTATTTAAAAACTGGTCGTTTTCTTGAGCCTTTATTTCCATTTCTGCAATAAAATTTAGTCTTCGTAGCATATCACCAGGACGTAAATTATGTAAAATATGCACTTTGTAAGGATGATACGCATTTCGCTTCAAGATATTATGGACCGATGTTCCGGAAATTCCTGTTTCTTGTTGTATAGCTCGTACCGAGGTATGTGGATTCGTTTCAAACTTACCTAATTCCACGGCAGTGTTTCTATCATTTGTAACAGTGTTTCTTCAATCCTTCTTTTTGTTAAAAGAACCACAATGAAACAAATTCGTCGATAAAGACAAAAAGGTTTATGATCGGAATGTTGATGGTTTGGGTAACGTACCTGATAAAGTCTGCTTCTCTGGAATTTCTACAACGAAAATCTGCAGTAGTTATGCCTGAAAACTTAACTTTGAAAAATCTTCCTCATGGAAAAAAGACCTCAAATCCAAGTATCTCGGAAATTAGTGGCTTTTCGAAAATTGTTTATATAACAAAAGTTGCTTATAATTTAGAGATCTTTCATGTGCGCCACTTTTCAAAACTGCTGTCAACAAAACATGTTTTCGGATTGCAGTGACATCTATACCTGCATTGAGAGGAACGGGATTTGTACTCACAAGTAAAGCCATTTATTGAAACTATACAGTGGATTTTTCAGAAATCATTTATCGTTCTCCGTTTTCGAGATATCCAGCTGGGGAGTTTTAAACGGGACATCCTGTATATAGGTTATGATAACACAGCCCCACAAAAAAAGGATCTGGTATTCAGACCCATGTATTTCCATGTATTTTTTTCCGCTGAATCCGAATCTGCCTTCAGATTTGGCCCAACGGGTCTGAGTTTTCGGAAAAATTAAAAAAACAGGTCAAAATTTTCAAAAAACGTCATTTACGATCGACGAAAGTTATAAAAAATCAAATTATTCTACCAGTTCATCAGACGTATGATTTTTCACTCGTTTAATTCCAATTTATCATCATAGAGTCAGACAAGCTGGTCCAATTTCATTGAAAAACAGAAAATAGATTAAAATGCTTAAAAACGCCAAATTATAAATATAACAATGACATCATCCTCAAAAAGGAGCAATTTGCGGATTTTATTTTTATTTTGACAAAACAATCACATGTAGAATTTGGAATTTTTAGTGGAATATTGCGGCACTATCTACTGAAAAATGTACCTATTAAAAATGTATCTGTTATTGATTTTGATATAAGCTTCCATGAAGTGAATGATATTTTCTATACCTGTTTCATATTTTAGCATCTCTACGGCAACAAGCAAAGTACTGTGTACTGAAAATTATTTACCCTACACAATAAAAAATACGAAAAGTCTGTGTTTGTAATAAGCTCCTCAAGAATTTGGCGTACATAATTTTTTTTCGTTACATTTAAAAATTATTTGCCTGAAATTACGACGCGCACCTGTTTGATAAAAAACGCCACTTTCATTCAAGTCGCTTTCAGTGGAAAGCCCATGAGTTAACAAGATTTACTTATTTCACGTTTAACTTCACTCGCAATAAAGAATATTAAATAAGAAAAACAAGTCTCCTTAGAAAAAAGTATTTTTACGGTAACATGATCATTATTAATTTAAAAAAACATTTGTTATTTATATCGTTTATTAATTTTATGAAAGCTCATACTCCATTTTCTATATTCTGGTGAATGCGCAGGGACGAGTTGACAATGGACGCTGCAACTATTATCAATATCCTCCAAGTGTTAAGCGAGCAAGAACATCGCATTCTACACTTTGAAACTTTGTAATTTGTATTATGAACGCGGAAGTGCGTTTGAATTACCTCGTTGAAGAGATTTTAGTACAATGAGACTAAGTTGTCGTCTATTGGGTCTGTTTGGGTGACGAGCGGAAAGAAAACAGACAGAAGTTTGAGTTTGTCCTAATTATTTACGCTTATCTCTTTGGAATACGTCGTATAAGTACAAATAGTTGCGGCATTTTAAAGCTACTAAGCAAATACGTTGACCTCAGAAACAACAACATAAATTAGCGAAAAAGAATAGAAATTGGAATACTAAAACCACAATACTCATACTAATACATTATTAGTATTATATTGGATACAGAAATTTGTAAGTGTTTTAAGTAATTCATTACTTAACTACGTTTCTTTCCACAAGTCATTATAACTCTGTTTTCATTGTTTTCTCTATTAAATACAGCTATATTGGAGATACTACGTTCAGAATATACTTTGCCTAATAATATTGGGATTATATG
>NW_019416455.1:0-29778 GCF_000390285.2 Anoplophora glabripennis
ATTTTCAAAGACGCCGCAGTAAAACGAATAAACAGGTGCAAAGAACGATCGAACCATCAAGGTTTTAGGTACTGAAATCTACGAAAATACTAACTTTTTTATATATAACTCCATATGGAAATTTTCTTATAACATATACTTGCTTAGTCCTACATATAAAATTGTTTACTTTTATTTATAAGTACGTGAAATAATTCTTAAAATGTGGGGTCAGGATAACAGCAAACGTATGTTCTACAAACGCTTTTTTTAGTTACTATTTTATTTGAGTAAATTTAAATGGTAACAATGAATAAACAGAACATCAAGGATTTTATTTTTGCGCTTACTTTTGTTCTACACTTTTTACTTTTCAAGATTTCAGTACCTACTCCAGAAATTTCACTATTTCTCGGTCAGGGATATGGTCATCTTAAATGTAAGACATACTTTAGTCGGTAAAAATAAAATGAAATAATATAGTCAAGTTTTTTTTTAAGTTAATTTTACAGATATCTTCAAATGTAGGTAATCCATGAATAAAAATAATAATAAGCGAATAATACCTAACACGATCTACTGAATAACACAGCCACGCAAAAAAAGTTGTATGTACTTTTCATGCGACATACAGGGTGTGTCACGGTGACGGCCCATTAGAATTATTTCAGAGACTACTTCGATTTGAATTTAGAAAATTTTGGATATCGGGTTTTCGAGCATGCCCATCTCAACTAAAATAATGGCGTCCACGTACCACTTCCGGTTATACCGGAAGTTGCCATCAACATGTTTATATTAAATGGAACACCCTACATATTGCAATTTTGGATTCTACGTGTTATTTTAGATGGACTTTTATGAAGTTTCCCTATTCCTAAAATTAACCGTTTTCGAGATATTTAATTTTTTTCAAAAAAATGGAGAGAAACAGTGACTAGCTTCAAACCATGTGTATTTTATAGTAAGAAAGATAAAGCAACAATATTTATAGGGCTTCCCATACATTCTTTCAAATAAAGCGGCTTAATTGCATACAGGGTGCTAGAAATTTAATGCCAAGTTTAGTTAACTTCAAACCTTCATAAGTCGGTTTTTTTAATGGAACACCTCGAACGGTATCAGGGTTCCCTATATCTATCTCTTCTAGTTTTTAGGTTATCTACTATTTTTTGTGTAATCACCTAAAAGAGAGTATGATTTAGGCATTTCACGAGCGTTCATTCACAGGATGCTGAGAACTAATGATATGCATCCATACAAATTTAAGCTACTTTCTGCTCTTCATCCGTCCATTTTTTGTTAAATTAAATATATCGAAAACGGTTAATTTTAGGAATAGGGAAACTTTTTAACCTTCTTTTTTCGATAGCTTGTTCCTTTTTCTGTAAAAGATAATAAAGTACATAGGTAATTGATTAAATTTTTAAAAACGAATTTTGTAAATCTTTGTAAAAATTTGATAGGTCATCTTGGATCCGCCATCTTGAATTTTGCCAGATTGACCTCGGATCCGAGATCAGCGACCCCGAAAACCCCCGTATACCAAATTTGGCGGGAATGTGTTATTTATTGAAAATTTGGTCGGCCATCTTGGATCCGCCATCTTGAATTTTGCAAAATTGACCTTGGATCCATGATCAGCGACCCCGAAAACCCCCGTATACCAAATTTGCCTCGAATCTGTAATTTTTTTTAATTCGTGATATCTGACATTGACCCGTTTTTTTGAGCTTAGAAAAAGAAGCATCAATTCTGACCACCGTATTCACGTTCGGTGGAGTAAATGAACATTTGAATATAGAAAACAAATTTTTCATCGGATTCGTGATCAAGAAGCAAAAATTCTACGGATAACATATGTCGCATGAAAAGTACAGACAATTTTTTTTTGTGTGTGTGGCTGAATAATATGCCACCTCCTCTCCCACACAATTCTCCTATTTCTGGGCTAATCTGTGCGATTAGAATGAGATGTACAGATTTTATTACACATGGTAATTTTTTTCTTAACGGCTATTCTGTCTAAAGTTGTATTTGCATTATTTTATTTCATGCTTAAGATTATCAAGATATTATTGTGCCCTTTTATTTATACACACACTTTAAGGGAGAAAAATTACTTAAAGTTTCCTTTTTCTATCGCAACGCGATCGACAGAAAGAAACGCACCTAAAGCTGTCCTCACACTGCAAATTTAACCTTCTAAATTATGAGTAAGCTGTCCCAAACAATACATTCTCGTACCCAGTAACCGATTGACTAAAATAACTATTAACTAAGAATGTTTTGCTCTTCTCTGTACTCGTAGTTGTACACACACACACAGGCAGCTGTTAAAACAGATTAGGTAATAACAGTATTTTTATATTTACGACTTCTTCAATTCCGTGCGTCCCAGTTATGATTTATGTCAGAATGCTGAGTATAAAATGAAGTATAACAGCCTGTAATTACTTAGAATTGGTAGTTATGACTTTGCTTTAAAATAGATATTATGATTTCTTGAAGACGTACTCCACGGAACTACAGTTGGTTTTTTTTCTATTGCTGTCTATGGAAAGAACGAATTGAGAGCGCAAATCGACCGTATTCCTAGCTGCCTATTTCCTATTAAAAACAGTATAAAACTTACCTATTTTTATCCCAATATAGGTACCTTTTTAAAACAATGGAAAAATGTGCTAAGATTTTACACAACATTGAACAAAAGATAGTCAAAGGTAACAAAGAAAATATTAAATGTGATACCTAAAAATGTAAAGGGTCATTAATTTATAAATATGTATCTTTTTTCACCTTAAAAAGTAATTTATTATCTCTGTACAGAATTACTAAAGTTAATTTTTTAATTTGTTGTCTTCTAATAAATATACTGTTCAAAATTCCATTCAAATTTTGTAAAAAATTCCGTTATTAGATAAGTTATATTGGAATAGAATTATTAATAAATATTCATTCATAACTCACCATGAGATTGACCTTTAGTTGCGTTGATCTCAATTATTTAATATTTATATAAAACTTGTTTTTATAACAGACAAATATCTGCTTGGTAGAAAAAATCACAAATTCTCAAAGGTAAAAAAAATACAATTATAAACCTACCATCTACTTAATCTCGACAAGGAATATAAAATAAAGAACAATATATAGGAGGATCGTATTCGATTCAAAGTAAAGCAAAAAATTGTCGGTCTTATTTTATCAAAGGAAAATCGTGTCATATTTTTAGGAGGCGTAAGATGAACCATTTCAAATTTAAAATGAAATTGAATGTAAAATCTGAAATACCGCTGCATACGCACTGTATTCTGGTAGTAGCTGTAGTCGCCCAGGTGCATCGAGTGTACGAAGTGGTCGGTTTACGTCAAATACTAACCTGGTGAGCTTGGTCGTAAATCAGAGACCGCCTCCAAAAAAAAACAAGCAAACAACAGTGGCGCGTACAGAGGTAAAATAAAGTGCATATGTAGAATTTAAAAAACAAATTGGATTTATAATAAATTACATTTAAAATAAATAGTTTATGAGAATAAAGGAATTTTTGTAGGAACAAGGGTGCCAGACATGAACTGATCCCTCCGTCATTTCATAATATATAAAGAAATTATTCAATTTCTAAACCCCTTAAAAGCGTATTGCACTGGATTCCTTGACAGGGAATGATTTATTATTTTGCATCGAATATGATCCTATTATAGGCTGGTATCACCTCATCTTTTTGCATCATGTCTTCCACTAATCTACATATATAGGGTATGGTACAAGCTCTATGACAAATTTGACAGATGGGTTAATTTCAAACATTTTTTCTTATATGAACATAGGTCCGATTTGTTTTTGTTTAAAAATTACAAGCATTTTAGAGAATATAATTTCATATTTCAATCAAAGTAGCCTGATAAATTAATACAAATGATGGTTGCTACGAGAATAATTATTATTTAAAGTTTAAACATTAGTATTTTGTAGAGCGGCATCTACACAAACATTGTGGTACTTTGTCAGAGCAAATGAGGCTTCAATTTCTAATCTTGAAGCTACCGGATGCTACAAAATATGTAACCTGAAATCGATACGTCAGTCTTTCCTGAAATACAAAGCCAAATCATTTTTATTGATGCGGGAAACTCATCAGCAAGCAAGAACGGATTTCTGTTAAGCTCAACATATCGAGCAAATATTGAATTTCATTCATCTGCTTGTTTTACAATCACTTGCAGAAAACGGATTTCTTGGTATGCGCAGGTTTCAGTTTCAAAGGTCGCTGGACCCATTCAGAGATAAGCTCGATACAGTTTGTCGAGCCCGAATGAAAGTTTGTAAATATTTCTTTCTTGAATGCCAAATACTTTGGTGCCAAAAAAATTATCTGATTGCTAGTAATTAAATTCAAATTTCTTCTTTTAAAACTTTTAAAGGCGTAAGACATTTGACATTTAGTCAAAGTCGCATGACTCCAAGAGTTGGGAAATTTTAAAGTTTGTATTCCCAAAGAAACCTGTAGTTTCCTGATGGTATGTCGTGGAATTCAGCTGTTTAGTGTTCAATAATTTACAAGTTTCTTTTCTTGTCTGAACTATAAATTCAGTTCCTCGGTCACTTGCAACTTCGTCAGAAGAGCCATAGCGCAAGATTACATTTTCAACGAAACCTTTTACAACTGTTTCAGCCTCTTTGCTTTGTAAAAGATACGCCTCGATAGATTTTCTTAGTTCGAATTGTGCTGTTAAAATATAACGATCACTTTCGCTGTCTATTTCCAATGGGCTCACAAGATCTAAAAGGATTTTTTGAAATGCTGTCGATGCTGTTGTAATAGACGTTGGATTAATGTAGAGAGCTTATATATTTGATAACCATCGCATTTTGGACTAAAAAAGGCAGTTATTAAATGTTTATTTTTTCTGCGAGAGTGGCCTTGCTTGTCCACCAACAGGTTATTTTCAGAATGGCCTGCAAAATCGGTTTAACTTTGAATCATTGGAAATTCGATATTTATACAGGGTGTTCGAAAAGGTCATGACAAAAATGAAGGGATATACAGGGAAGGTCAAAATAGTTGCATACTTTCATTAAAAAAATGTTTCCTATCGGGCTTCGTTGTGGTTATTCGCCTTGTTTTGTTTGAAAAATAAATTCCAATTATAACTTCTAAATCGTTACCATGACAACAATGAAATTTGGGCTATTAAAGTAAATCATGGTAATGTTCATCTTTGACAGCATTGCCAAATTTTACATTTTTCTTTCATAGTTCAAACTTCTTTATTTGAAGGCGAATAACTCCACAACGAAGCCCAATAGGATGTACCTATACTCCGCGGTCGAAATTATAGAGAGGGACTCATCGCTAGCTTTTGGACTAGTAAGGGGGATGAAGCGTGCCGGGAACGAAAATCCATTGGCGTGTTTGCGTAAAAGGCAACANCAACAGTTCACGTAGCCCTTACAATTCCCTGCAAAATGAGCCTTTGTGCGATTAAAAATCTTAAAAAGTAAGAAAGTTATCGTCAAAAAAATAAACACATGTATAGGTGATAATTTTAAGAAAATATATATAAATATATAATAAATGTAAGGGTTAATTTTTAAGGGTTGAAAAGTTGCAATCAATTCAAAATTATTTTATCGGAAGGGAATAAATCTTTATTTAATACGAATGCACATTTAAAATGTTTCAACTCTTTCAATAATATTTTTGCATTTTATTTTCGAAAGAATGGGTATTTTTCAAGGGTTGAAAAGGTGCAATCGATAAAAAAGATTTTTTAATCAAGAAATGAATTTTAATGTGACAAGGGGTGGTTTTCACCCCTTAAGAACAAAATGCACCCCTAGCGCACATATGAGTTTTGAAGTGGGGGGTTAGATGAGCCTAATTCTAAATTTTGAGAAAAATCGATGCAGTTATAAACAATTCGGAGGTATTACTATATTTTCAGCTACAGTAGCTGGGCTATTAGTATTTTGTATAGCGGCATCTACACAAATATTGTGGTACTTTGTTAGAGCAAATGAAGTTTCAATTTCGAATCTTAGAGCTACCGGATACTACAAAATATGTAACCTGAAATCGATGCGTTAGTCTTTCCTGAAATACAAAGCCAAATCGTTTTTATTGATGCGGGAAACTCATCAGCAAGCAAGAACGAATTTCTGTTAAGCTCAACATATCGAGCAAATATTGAATTTCATTCATCTGCTTGTTTTACAATCACTTGCAGAAAACGGATTTCTTGGTATGCGCAGGTTTCAGTTTCAAAGGTCGCTGGACCCATTCAGAGATAAGCTCGATACAGTTTGTCGAGCCCGAATGAAAGTTTGTAAATATTTCTTTCTTAAATGCCAAATACTTTGGTGCCAAAAAAAATTATCTGATTGCTAGTACATAATTAAATTCAAATTTTTTCTTTTAAAACTTTTAAAGGCGTAAGACTGTTTAGTGTTCAATAATTTACAAGTTTCTTTTCTTGTCTGAACTATAAATTCAGTTCCTCGGTCACTTGCAACTTCGTCAGAAGGGCCATAGCGCAAGATTACATTTTCAACGAAACCTTTTACAACTGTTTCAGCCTCTTTGCTTTGTAAAAGATACGCCTCGATAGATTTTCTTAGTTCGAATTGTGCTGTTAAAATATAACGATCACTTTCGCTGTCTATTTCCAATGGGCTCACAAGATCTAAAAGGATTTTTTGAAATGCTGTCGATGCTGTTGTAATAGACGTTGGATTAATGTAGAGAGCTTATATATTTGATAATCATCGCATTTTGGACTAAAAAAGGCAGTTATTAAATGTTTATTTTTTTTGCGAGAGTGACCTTGCTTGTCCACCAACAGGTTATTTTCAGAATGGCCTGCAAAATCGGTTTAACTTTGAATCATTGGAAATTCGATATTTATACAGGGTGTTCGAAAAGGTCATGACAAAAATGAAGGGATATACAGGGAAGGTCAAAATAGTTGCATACCTTCATTAAAAAAATGTTTCCTATCGGGCTTCGTTGTGGTTATTCGCCTTGTTTTGTTTGAAAAATAAATTCCAATTATAACTTCTAAATCGTTACCATGACAACAATGAAATTTGGGCTATTAAAGTAAATCATGGTAATGTTCATCTTTGACAGTCTTGCCAAATTTTACATTTTTCTTTCATAGTTCAAACTTCTTTCTTTGAAGGCGAATAACTCCACAACGAAGCCCAATAGGACTACACTACAACTATTTTGAGCTCCCCTGTGTACCCCTTCATTTTTGACATGACCATTCCTGACATCCTTTATATATTTTTTGAAGAAGAAAAAGCAAATATAATTTATTTTTCTACGTAGTGTAAAAATATATTTTTCCCAGCGAGAAGAATCGCAGCACCGTAGAATGAAGCTGGTCATCTTCAAATCGTTGCCCTCCTAGAGCTTCTGTAAGTGGCCTAAATAAATGAATATCGCAAGGCGATAGGTATATAGGGAGGATGATATGAGGGGCTTGGCGTTGTCGTGGAGGACGATGGCCCCTTGAATCGATTGATCTCGTCTTTTGTGGCGATATGCAGCCCTCATCTCGTTCAACGTCTCGTAGTAGTAAGCAGCAATGATTGTTGCGTCGCTCGTGCAAAAAAAAACAATAAGAAAAGTGCCTCGCTGGTCGAAAAAAAGTCTTAGCTTTCACTGGCTCTTTCCTCCACCACTACATACTGGATTGTTTCGACTCAAAAATGCATCATCCTATTTCGCAAACTTTGCTATAAACCTTTGACAGACCTCCAAACGTCTCCACTTCAGATTTGTAGTCAAACGGCGAGGGACCCATCTGGCACACACTTTACGGAATCGTCTATGATGATCGCTTGACAGTTCCCACAACTTATTCGGACCTGTTCCACAATTTTGGATACCGAGGACGGTTATAGTGTTTCTGATTTTACACTCATTCTTGACCTTCCTTGAACTCTTTATGCCAGCAAACACACGAGTCCTTGACAATGTTTGGTCCCCGAATTGTGCAGTCAATCTCCGTCGCTTGAATTCCTTCACGGGCAAAAAATATTATAATTTTGAGTTGCTCAGTGGATGCACCTATTGCTCCGACATCGTGAGTATTATAGACGAATTGGTTGGGAGTGTGGAATGGCCAGCTCTCCGCACTCCTAATGACCCCACATTTTATTTTGATATAAACAAATGTCTTTTCACATAACCAAATTAAATGAAAAACATATTTATTGTATCACATTTTATTTACTTTTTCAACTTTCTTATTTATAGTTTAAACTTACTAGAGGTAGGTATGCTTTGCCCAATCACTTATTTTTTAATTATAACCCCTGCAAAATTTTCATTTTGATGCCAATAAAACACACTCTTAGTCAAAGTTTGTATCCTAATATTTAGGGTAGGCCATTTTAAGTAATAGAATATCAGGCACACAAAAAAGTTCAAACCCAAACATCTGATATACCGTAGTCAGAATGTATGCACAACCGGCCAGCATCTTGTAAATTCCATATTTAGGGTGAAAACGTACCCAAAAATCGCTCAATTTGACCAAGTGAGAAGTCTTTGCTATACTCAGCCTAACGAGATTATGGTTAATCATTGTTTCTAAAGTAGGTATCTTACTCTTTTGTTTTCAAATGATGTGTGAAGAGGATGTCTTTCGTTTTTTCGTCTTTAGTTTCCGGTATATCCCGTTTCAGATTCCAACAATAGTCAGTCACGCGGTATTAACAGTACCTGAATTTAATGTGGTTTACATAGATCCTAAACCATGAACGGATAGGGACAATTTAAAGAGAGGCAGACCTAATTTATTACTACAGTCTCGCTTGATAAATGAAGTTTNTTTTACATTAATATTGGTAAAAGGGTAGTTTATAAGAGTTGAAAATGGCAAAAGTAAAATATTCTTTCATAAACAATATAAGGGAATCTTTATTTTAAATTATTGCACAATTA
Organism: Anoplophora glabripennis; assembly: GCF_000390285.2. Lineage (NCBI taxonomy): Eukaryota > Metazoa > Arthropoda > Insecta > Coleoptera > Cerambycidae > Anoplophora > Anoplophora glabripennis. The sequence continues at coordinate 8,939 of NW_019416455.1, forward strand.
TAGCATTTCAAGATTTAAAACGTAATTTTTTATCATTTTTTTAGCACAGGGGTGATTTATAAGTGTTATGAGATCCAAAATCCTTTCATAAGCAGTGAGGGAATTTTTATTTTAAATAATTGCACCATTAAAGCATTCCAAGCTTTTAAAAAGTAATTTTTTATCATTTTTGTCAATACAGGGGTGGTTTTTAGGGGTTGAAAGGGAAACATTTTTTTATTAGCTACAAGGTAACTTTTATTTAAAATAATTGCACGATTTAATCATTCCAAATCTTTAAAAAGTATTTTTTTATCATTATTTTTTGCATAGGGGTAGTTTCTAAGGGTTAAATAACGGGTCGAAAAGATCAAATATATCATAAAACATGTTCGAGAACATGGAACATTATTTAATCTTTGTGCTTGAACAAGATTTTTATCAATAAAATGCTTAAAACTTAACTTTTTCAATTTTTTTCACTTAGGGGTAGTTTTTACCCCTAAAAACAAAAAGCGTCAATCGAGCTTATGTCACTTTTGAACTTGAGCCTAAGATGAGCCTTATTCTAAATTTTCATGCAAATCCATGCAGTTTCAAAGAATTCGGAGGTTACAGCTGATTTTCAGCTTCATTGACTGTACTAACGTGACTTTTTTCAACTATGTACTTGTTGAACAATTTTTAAAAATTTTGCGTTGGTTTAGTACCCGTTGGATTAGATAAATATATGTATATAATGCTATGTGGGAAGACAAATTAAATGACCCTCTCACAAATTTCGACATTTGATGGCACTTATCAGCGCCGTGTCCTCATTAGTAGCGATAAAAGTTCTATTTTGTAGAATTTGACCTCGCAAAGATAAATTCTATTACAGAAGTCTTCGATTAGAATTGTTAAATTTTAGATATTAAAAAATTCGGAACAATTACGTTTTATGGATATTTAAATGTATTGTGTAACTAGTTTTCAACCGAACCCTTTGCACTGACTAAAAACACTCGAGTTCGATTGTATACCTACGCCGATGTAAGCTTTAGAAGCTGTTAATGAATAGGCCCATTCAGTGATATTTAATTTTAAACTTTTTCTTTCATTTTCTGATAGTATTTAACCACCTAAATATATCTTAAAAAAATTAGGTCAATAGGATTAATAAGTGATATATTTAATTCTGAATTTGTAAGACCTTTAAAAAGGTCAACACTGCGAGAGAACAGGTAATGACGTCACGATACCGGCCACTCGCCAGCAGTCGGAGAGATAAATCTCATTTTATACGGCTTCTAAGAAAGAGACGACAGTCTGTTTTCGGCTGCCTCGTCTAAACTGATGTGTAGATATTTGCTATACTTTTACCTATATTATATATCTATATTTTTAAGTGTATAAATAGAAAGTGTATAAGAGATATACATCAAGTCTTGTTGAAATGCATTTTTCACACAACATATTTATTATAAACATAGAATGTCTTGGAATATCTAAATACATTTTCGGATTTTTCTCAATGACGTAATTTTGCCTTCCATTTTGTGTACAAATGTACCCAACGTACTAGACTCGGTACTTGTGGATGTATGCGACGACGTGTATGTGCGAGCAACTCAGAACCACCCTCGTTTTTCTTTGATTGCCCGTCTATATTATTATTTAAATAAATTACTTATAGGTGCCTCTCGCAACGTATTTCGAAATTTTTGTGGACGGGAACGTTTAGATGGGGTAGAATTTATTTTTTCGACATAAATTTGAAAATTCTGCTCTAAATGTTTAAATAATAATATTTATAACCTCTTAGACGGGCAACCAAAGAAAAACGAGGGTGGTTCTGAGTTGCTTATAGGTCCCTCTCGCCGACGTATTTCGAAATTTTTGTGAACGGGTACGTTTAGATGGGGCAGAAATTTTTTCCAGCATAAATTTTATAATTCTGCTCTAAATGTTCAAATAATAATATTTAAAACCCTCTAGATGGAAAACCAAAGAAAAACTAGAGTGGTTCTTAACTGCTTATAGGTCCCTGTCGCCGTCGTATTTCGAATTTTTTGTGAACACGAACATTTAGATGGGGCAGAATTTATTTCCGGCATAAAGTTGAGAATTGTGCTCTAAATGTTCAAATAATAATATTTTACAACCCCCTAGACGTGCATCCAAAGAAAAACGAAGGTGGTTTTGAGTTGCATACCGTGGCTGGGGAAACCGTGGATAACATCACACAAACTTTTCATTTTTCGGTAATGAAATAAATATTTTATTCGGAGTCGATCCTGAGGTACTTTTGCAGCCTGGAACTATACAATATTTGTACAATCCTCGGTTTCGACCCATTTAGACATAAAAACAATAATTAACGAAACTGCGAATCGATCCACATATCGTATGTATTAACACAGAATGGGAAGAGAGCGAGCGTGAGCGGAGTGCTCTATTATGACGTCAGGCAATGGTTGCTCAACGTTTTTCCGCGCTCTGTTTTCATTAATTTATTTCACACATTTCTCGTTGAAACAAAAAATTGATTTTTGGCATACTAACTAATTAAAGGGTAAACTTTTGGAATATGCAAAAAAAATTCTACTGAATGGGCCTACAGCAGCCTGAAAGCTGTGTGTGAGCGTTGCTCTCGGTTTGGTAATTTTTATGAGGTTTAAAAATCCATGATTGTTGATTTCATAAAACGCGATGGTTGTAATACAATAGGAATCCTTGAGATTCCGTCGAGTACACACTTTGGCCAGGAATACATGCTCTGGTTATGTTGGATTGCGCTAATGAGTTGTAAACATTTAGGTCGTGCTGCATGCATGCGCTGGCCAGGCACCCGTACTCTGGTTAATAATCAGCGTTTTACCACACCCCTCTTTATATCAATATGATTATTTGAGTTAAAATTTTAGTGGGTTATTTTTCTATAAACACTTTCTCAATAGTTGCCATTCTTTTTCTCTCTATTTCCAAAGTAAATTTCTTTGTGGTTCCTTGCTATTAATATTATCGAAATATATATTTAACTCCTCAAAATGCCAATTTGCAAAAATATCGTCTACACATCTCCACCAAACAGAGGACTCTTTATTTATGTTGTTAAAATAGTTCTCTTCAAAGAGATCTCTACAAGTATAACTTAAAATTGGTGATTTTCATGAAATTCATTATTTAAATGAAAATATGTACATTTTATACCTAAACCTAATAATTACATAATAATAATAATTCCACTATTTTTGATAATCAATATTTTATCTACTGGAACTTTAGCAAATAGACTAACTACATCAAAACTCACCATTAAATTACCAGTATTAAAATTATTTATAGAAAGTTTTTCCAAAAGATGTAGGTACATACCATATTTAATGTATGAAACATACTATTTAAATAAACGAAGGTTTATGAATATAATACATTCTACCTACCGTTAAAAAATCCACCCCATGTTAGTAAACACCCTGTATTTGCTTAAAATAAGTTAAACGGAATTCAGTACTAACAAATAGACGAATTAAACATTGAATATGACATTAATGAGTTGTATCTTTGCAGAAATGTACGGGATGTCAGAACGCCTACAAGTGCAACTGTACAGGCATCAAGGGGAGGCAAGGGGAAGAGGGTATCCGAGGTATGGCTGCTCCTCCAGGTGAACCCGGAGATATTGGTTACCCAGGACCTCCAGGACCAAAAGGAGAGAAAGGAGCAGACGGAGAGTACGGAATTATTGGAGATAGAGGATTTAGGGTACTATAGAAGATACCTATATCTTTTTCGTTTTTTGCTCATTGAAACCTCTGTTTTAGGGCGAGACAGGGTATCAGGGCATGACGGGACTTGCTGGAAGATCTGTAAGTATTCCGCATAATATTTAACATCATTGTCAACTTTTTTCCTGCCATGTGTTTTATTTCTTTTTACTCATTAGCGCACGATAAACACTTCCGACAGACGCTTTTGTTAAAGAATTGTACATTGCTTATCTGATCAGTTAAATTAAGTATTTTAGGATCACCTTAATGATCAGATTGGCTACTAACACCCATATGATTACTTTTTGGAATAACAAATATGTGAAAATTAATGTCTCTCCCACTTGTACTCTTATGACAAACACACTGTCAAGACTCAGCTGTCAACTACGACAGAGTTTCAAGAACTCGAATCATGCAGTCGTCGTAAAAAGTAGTAAAAACTATGGATTAATTTATGTATGACCCTATTGCCGACTATTTTGGCTTTGGGGTATATACGTAACCTCAATAATTATTTCATTAGGGTATCCCAGGAGAATCTGGGTATCGAGGACCTCCAGGTCTAGACGGCTGTAATGGAACTGATGGTGCGCATGGAGTTCAAGGTATACCAGGACGACCAGGAATCAGGGGTTTACCTGGTTCAGAAGGATCTCAGGGACCCCAAGGAGAACCAGGTGATGGTGGTGGGAACTCTCCTGGAACTAAAGGTGACATAGGTGTTGGTGGATATGATGGTCAACCTGGTATATCGGGGCTTCAAGGACCCAGAGGCCCTCCAGGATATAGAGGACCTCCAGGAATCCCCGTAAGATTTTCCTTTTCAATGCACAATTGACTCTATAATTTCCTCGATGATGTAGGGTATAGGTGGTGAAGCGGGACCTCGTGGCCCTCCAGGTTCTCCTGGAGAACCTCGCTATGGACCGCCAGGAGAATCAGGTGACCAAGGAGAGCAGGGACCAAAAGGATTACCGGGACCAAGTGTTCCACCACCACATGAAGGTCCGCCTGATGATTTTGCAGAACAAGGACCTCCTGGGGAGAAAGGAATGAGAGGAGAACAAGGACAAAAAGGATGGAAAGGTTACGTAGGAGATAGAGGCACTCCGGTATGTATAAAAAATTACAGAAGTGTTGATTCTAGAGTAAACATGTCTTCAACAGGGCCTACCAGGGAACAAAGGGCAACAAGGTTTTAAAGGAGAAGAAGGAGAAGATGGACAATACGGAAAGCAAGGTCGTCCCGGACCTTCTGGGCCTAGCGGCGAGAAGGGCGATAAAGGAGCGCCTGGCTATGAAGGACGGGCAGGACTTGACGGAGAAAAAGGATACCCTGGTGAACATGGGTCAGCGGGAACCCCGGGAACTCAAGGAAAGGAAGGCCCACCTGGCGTTTATGATCCCACATACGATGAAGCCGGAAAAGAAGGAAATGTAGGAAGGCAAGGTCCTGATGGTCCCCTAGGTGAAAGAGGGATAGCAGGAACTCCTGGCCGACCCGGCCAACCTGGGCCAATAGGGCCTCCGGGTATTCCCGGCCCACCTGGTCGAAATGGTTTGCCAGGTTTGAAAGGAACGTCTGTAAAAGGAGAACGCGGAAGCGATGGTTTGCCAGGCCGACAGGGAAAAACGGGTCCACCCGGACTTCCTGGAGCATCTGGTCTCATTGGAGAAAAAGGACTTAATGGTGAAACCGTAATCGGTCCACCTGGTTCAGCGGGTATTCCTGGACTGCCAGGATACAATGGGCCGCCAGGTGAACGCGGGGATACCGGCGATTATGGTCCCAAAGGATTTGCAGGCATCGGAAAACCTGTAAGGGGACCACCTGGAGATGCCGGTCCTCAAGGTCGTCCAGGACTTCCCGGAGAGCCTGGCCAGCCAGGATATGATGGCTTTCCAGGATTAAAAGGAAGACGAGGAGACGATTGTGGCGTTTGTCGACCAGGTGCGTACCTATTTCTTAAAATTTAAGATACTGAGCCATCATTTCGCATGTCACAGACACGATCCGTTATTACCTGATAATACAATGCCATCATAAATGCCTTTGGCAATGATTAACACAAAATTCCCTAAAGACAGTGAAGTACAAATTACTTTTCTCTACAAATACTGAATTTTAATCTGTAAAATGTTTCTTTTTTAATAATTTTTTACATTTTTACTGAAATAGTATATTACGTAATAAGTGTTGTAAAAAGCATTTTATGCACGAATGGAAAAGTTACGCACGATGCCGCGTAGCGGCGAGTGCGTAATTCCATTACACTACATATTACGTACTATACTTTACCTACGACCTACTTATTCACACAAAATTATTTAGTTTTAGTTCTCCATCTGAACTGGTAACAATATCAATAATTTAATAATTTAATAACTTGATAACATCAACATCAAATTACTATGAAATTGACCAAAGTGGGATCAATTCAAGAGCGATTTTCTCAGAAACCGTTAAAGATAACGATTTAAAACAAGAGTACCTTTTTAACGTAAAACAGTTCGGGAAAACGGAATTTGCTGTCCAATTTGTTAAAAAGTCGAAGATGAAAAAGTTACACACGCAAAGTACCAAGGGCCCCCCCGTACCCACCCCAATGGACCTTGTGGAAATAAATGGATTAGTCCATCAAATTGCTCATCAAAATTTAGCTGTGTATACCAAATTTCATTCATTTATCACAACGCGATTGAGAGATATTGCAAAAAAATGATTTCCATTCCTCCCTCTTCAATGGGTCCCTGTGCCCTTAGGAAGCATTTCTGGACCCATGTTCATATGAACTTTTTTACTTAGTTTTGATCATAGAATCGGCCTGTTCAGGGTTGGCAGCTAATTATGAGACATCTTGTATAGTTTAGAAAAAAAGGTAAATTTGGAGCTGTATTTACTGCAGAGCGAAAGTTTGTATATTTTTTAACCTTGAGGTAAAAATATTCTGATACCACCAAAGAACGTTGCCGTACAGTTTTTGAATTGGGAATATTAATAATTAGATTCTTCCCTGTGTCTTGAATAGCTGACGGTTTTAGGTATATTACGTAACTCTTGTTTCCTGCACGCACCGCTTATACCAATTATAAGAGCAACCTAAAAGACGATTTGAAATAAATTTACATATCTAACATTATATTGAGNATTACGTAACTCTTGTTTCCTGCACGCACCGCTTATACCAATTATAAGAGCAACCTAAAAGACGATTTGAAATAAATTTACATATCTAACATTATATTGAGCTCAATATATTGCCTCCATAAACAAATATTTATCATCTGGTGCGTTTTCTAGAAAATCGTTTATATTTTTGCTTGTCAAAATCTTGGATTTTTTGGATTTAAAGCCGTCCGATTTTCGCTTCAGGAGAGTTTTGTAATTTGGAGTAGTTTGCAATATCGACATTGTGATTTATATTAATTGTGTCCTTTAACATTGAGTAAAATAACCAAAGTGAGGAAGGCTTCATAGTTTTTGATAGTTCTTGGAAATATGCCATCATTATACATTCTCGGAAAATGATTTAACGTCGTTTTTAACCTCCATTCCATAAATCTTTGGGAAGTAAATTTGTATCGATATTCAGATTTCGCCGGTAACAAGTTGTTTTTAGCAGCTTCTGCAATTTCACTAATATTGAGTAGAGTTCAGTTTTTGAATAAGTTTGTTTGTATTGACCGTTGCTAGACGGTTGCTAGGAAAACTGCACGATTATTTTACCAAGCTGAGCGATTTTTTTACCGTACGTAATAGGAATCTTACATTGATCGCAGACGGTGTGTTTTAACTATTTTCTGATTGAAGAAGGTTGTCCCTTAAGAAATGTAGGTTCTTTTGTAATTCACTTTCATTCAGAGATAATGAAAATAGTGTTAATAAAAAACGAAAAAATTTAGTGCTTTATTAATTTTTTCTTCAATATTTAAAATTTAAATATAGGTAAATTAATTTACCTTACAATGCTTACATCAACACAACGTTTTTACTCAACTAACAAAAACTTGTTACATTCATAATAGATGTTCAAAATGACCATCTTCGTTTTCCAAACATAAATAACTGCGTTTCATGCGCTAAAAACCTGTTGGTTTATTTGGTGGTTTATTTCACGTTGAACTGTTGCTTCTAGGTCTTCAAGTGTGTGTGTTTAAATATATATTTTTATATATGGCTAAACAGATAAAATTTTAAGGTGTGAAATCAGGGCTTCCAGCAGGCCACAAACTCTTAGTAATCAATCTTTTTGTTTATCCGCAGGTTTACCTGGACAAAAGGGAGAAATGGGTGACGCGGGAAGAAACGGTCGCCCGGGACCAATTGGATATGAAGGATTGCCCGGACCTCGAGGTCCAACTGGCCCAGACGGCAAACCTGGGCCTATGGGCAAACCTGGATTGGACGGTACTCCAGGCACTGATGGCATGCAAGGCTTACCTGGACAAGATGGCCCGCCAGGACAAGTAGTTGGATTGTCATTAGTCAATCTTACTGAAAATGGAGACAAGGGCCAGAGGGGTTTTCCTGGCCCAATGGGATTTGATGGCCTACCCGGCCCTCGAGGTCCTATAGGGGATTATGGGTTACTTGGACCTAAAGGTATCATTGGAGATTTTGGTGAACCCGGTTTGAATGGGAGGGATGGAGTACCGGGTGTTCCGGGATATCCAGGAGAGAAAGGAGAACCAACTATGATACCCAAAGAATTTGTTCGAGGAGATGGAGGACCTAAAGGATTCAGGTGAGTATTTTATCATTTCTAATGCGTTATAGTAAAATTTGGTCTGTTTCAGAGGAAACAAAGGTGAACCAGGAAGACCAGGAGCACCAGGACTACCTGGAATAAGCATTGGAATTGAAGAACACATTATTGGCGACAAAGGAGACAATGGCGAACCAGGTTCATCAGGTATGAATAGTGCAAAAAAATATTACCCAAAACCTTACCATCATGATTTTTCCTTCAGGCAATAAAGGTCAAAGAGGTCCTAAAGGGCCCAAAGGTGCTGTGGGATACCCAGGTCTACAAGGTTTGCCTGGTGCACAAGGAACAAGCCTACAGGGCCCCGGAGGCGTAAAGGGATACCCCGGAATACCAGGAGATCAAGGTCCTAGAGGACCTTTTGGCACACCAGGTATACCTGGTATTGACGGAATTCCTGGAAGTATAGGAATTAAAGGAGAACGAGGAGACCATGGACTTAATATACTAAATGGTGTAATTGGTCTACATGGTTCAGCGGGCCCTAAAGGCGAACCCGGTAACTTTGGCCCTGATGGATATCCGGGATTATCTGGTCGTCCGGGAATTAAAGGGATAAAAGGAGGCAAAGGGGCTCCTGGACACTCTGGTTTGCCGGGATTGCCGGGAGCAAAAGGTCTAAGAGGAATTTCGCTACCAGGACCACCTGGCAGATCAGGTTCTCCTGGTCAACCAGGTTTTTCAGGACAATTCGGAGACATCGGTCTGAAAGGAGAAGACGGAGTACCGGGATATCCCGGATTACAGGGCGCCAAGGGGGAACCAGGATTGGAAGGGTTAAGAGGCCCGCCAGGTAAAATTCATCTTTTAAAATTGTATTGAAGTACATAATGTTCGTATACATTTATTTCCAGGCGATGAAGGTCCTACTGGATTTACCGGATATAAGGGACGATCAGGTTTTCCAGGAGTTCCCGGTCCCATTGGCGAGAGAGGTGACTTAGGTTTCCCAGGAAGACCTGGACCTCCGGGACCAAAAGGTCTCCTCGGACCAATTGGCAGAAAAGGAATAAGAGGAGACGCTGGTTTACGTGGAGCACCTGGATTTGAAGGAGAACCCGGCTTACCTGGTTTTAGAGGCAATCGCGGATTGCCCGGTATAGACGGAGAAAAGGGAGATTCTGCTTTTAGTGGTGAAATGGGCGAACAAGGTGAACCAGGCTTTATCGGACCACCTGGATTTGATGGAAGACCCGGATTGCCGGGCTTACCTGGACTGGTCGGTGATGCAGGAGAGGATATTGTTGGACCTCCTGGCTTTAAAGGAGAGATAGGCGAACCTGGAAGACCTGGCTTCCTTGGATCACTAGGTATAAAAGGAGAAAGAGGGGATACAGGATTCGAGGGCGTTCCCGGTGAACCAGGAGAAAGAGGTGTAAACGGTTATCCTGGCACCGCCGGTGTAAATGGTATACCTGGACCAAAAGGAGAGAGAGGTGACAGTGGAAATCCAGGTTTTGATGGCATCAAAGGAGAACAGGGTATGGAAGGTGAACCTGGGCTTATGGGAAGACCAGGTATGCCAGGAGAAATTGGATACCCAGGCATGATAGGTATTCCCGGCAATAAAGGGCCAAAAGGAAATCAAGGTTTGCCCGGCCATGCACCTTTTGCTGTTACCGCTCCAAAGGGAGACGCTGGAGACTTGGGTATGCACGGTTTATCAGGTAAGAGTACTCATTCCCTATTTTATGATGAATTTAACACATTTAATCATGTTCAGGATTCAAAGGTGAACGTGGGGATGACGGACCTCGAGGCTTACCAGGACCTAAGGGTGAAAGTGGTATATCAGGATTCCCAGGTTTACAAGGAGAACCTGGATATCCAGGATTAAAAGGTATTCACGGAGATAATGGACCACCAGGACCTCGTGGTTTACCCGGTCAAAATCCTGAGCCTGGAGAACCTGGACGGCCTGGATTTGATGAATTACCAGGTCGACCTGGTAGACCTGGACAAAAAGGAGCACCTGGAGAAGTAGGTTTCGATGGGCCACCTGGACGTGCTGGTATCCCCGGAATACAAATGCTTGGAATAAAAGGAGAAAAAGGAAATGATGGATTCCCAGGTTATCCAGGAACACCTGGTCCAGCAGGTAGACCAGGACGAGATGGACGACCGGGGCGACCTGGACGTAAGGGTCTTCAAGGGGACTACGGATATGCTTCCATAAGTTTCAAAGGAGTCAGAGGTGATGTTGGTTTTAGAGGAGAATCAGGCTACAATGGTACAAAAGGCGAACGCGGTGAACCTGGACTAGACGGTTTACCTGGAGAAATCGGACCAACTGGAGAGAAAGGTTTCCCTGGAGATCGAGGCCTATCTGGTATTCCTGGATTTGATGGAATTAAAGGAATTAAAGGAGATATGGGAGACTGGGCTTTAGATGCTTTGCCCGGACCACCTGGAGATGACGGTTTACCAGGATTCAACGGAGTCCCAGGTGCGATAGGTTTACCAGGACTTAAAGGTTTACCCGGCGTTAGTGGACGAAAAGGAGAACGAGGAGATACAGGGGAGCCGGGGCTTCCAGGATTTAACGGACTCAAGGGAATGCAAGGAGATGTCGGTCTTAGAGGACGAATTGGATTGCAAGGTTTAAGAGGGCAAAAGGGATACAAAGGTGAAGATGCACCACAACCTGCAGGTCCCAAGAGTAGAGGTTTCTATTTCACGAGACATTCTCAAGCAGAAATTGTTCCCATTTGTCCTAAAGATACCGTCAAACTATGGGACGGTTACTCTTTATTGCACATTATGGGTAATGAAAAGTCGCATGGACAAGACTTAGGTAAGTTTCGTTATTTCAAGCAGTAAAATGTTTTTTTTTACATTATGAATGTTTAATACAGGTGCTCCAGGCAGTTGCTTGAGAAAATTCAATACGATGCCATTCTTATTCTGTAATCTGAACGACGTCTGCGATTACGCGCAAAGTAACGAATACAGTTATTGGTTATCTACCACCGAACCCATGCCGATGATGATGACCCCCATATACGCCAACGAAGTGCAAAGATATATCTCGAGGTACAATTCGCTATGTTAATAATAAATATGGAAACCTAAAGTTTAATTGTTCTTTCAGATGCTCCGTGTGCGAAGCTCCAACTAGAATCATAGCGATTCACAGCCAGACCACAACAATTCCACAGTGTCCGAATGGATGGGATGAACTGTGGGTCGGTTACAGTTTTCTGATGGTATGTATACAGATGTTTATACTTGCCTTCATAAATGCCTGAGTCCCACGTGACCGCCACTGTTAGATAACCAAACTTACACTGGAGACAGTGATTAATACAAAATTTCCTTAAAGGATGTTTACATATCATTTTTATATTGCCAAACAGATAAAAATCTATCTATATAGTTTCTGCTGCAGTGTGTGCCATAGCTCCATCTTCTTGAAAATATCCATGCTACAGTTCATCATCATGCATTAATTCCAGGGCTTGTAAAATGTTGCAGTCGTTCTCCATTTATTACTTCTCGAAATTGGACCCTATTATCCATCTTCAATTGGGTCCGTTATCCATTTTGAAACTACTACCCAGATACCTATCTTCTGAGGATGTAATGTTTCAATACAATTATGTGAATTTTCTGCAGCTCAAGTTCTATAATGCTGATTATTTACATAACCAGATAAATGTATCCATATCTCATCGGAATAAAATGTCAGCTCTAATAAAATATCGTCCTTTAAATATTCATTAAACCATCGACAATATTACACTCGTTAATTGTGATCAGGAGGACATAACACTTGCATACACAGTTTCTTCTTTAATGCTTTGTGACAATCCTCAACTTAAGGACATCCATATTATCAATATAATATGTACAATTATTTCTTGTAAATATACAAATTAACAGCATAAAGCTGCAAGATATTTCGCATCGTTCGTTGTCGAATATTAATATTTACTGTTAAAATAGTAGGTCTGCCTGTAGACTTGCCCTTGCAATTGCATTGTTTTTCCTCATATCTTTTAAAAAGGATTAATTTGTAATTTTTAAACACATATACAATAGTAGCATCAGGTAAGGTTTCAACAAATTGTTCCATGGAGGATTGTAAAGTGTAAGACCAGCTTCCATTTGCACTGCAAAAATGTGCCATCAAAATATAAATGCGTCTTATTCCGATGTAAACGGCATTTTTACACAAATGTACAAGAAATACGAATGTAACAAATGAAACATAACCTTAAAATATTCGTTTAAATTACGGAAAAACTGATTAGAACTATTTTTTCAACTCAACAAAGGTAATTTTTAGAAAAGCACAGAAATACTGATAAACACTCCTAAATTTTACAAATAATAGACATAAAAACACCAAAAATTACGAACGTCTGGATTGACAATATTGACATTTAATCTAGGGTCCTATAGTCTGTTTAGAAATGAAAGAGAGTAATAAAAACTTATTACGTATGCAAATCGTGAATAAATGTAGTACTGGTGCTTATATTCAATATTTTTATGTTATATCGGTTTGAGGTGTATTTTTAAAAAAACTTTGTGCCATCGGACTGTACTAAATTGTAGCAGGTAGCTAAAATTTAATCCCCGACAATCCGTCTTTGTCTATGCCGCTTCAATTTCTCGGTCTATTTCTCTTATAAGTAAACAATATAAAAACAGCATTTCAAAACATGAGGCTACTTTCAGCATCATAACCGGGTTAAGAGGGTTTTTAGTAATTCAAATAAAATTATTCAATATTATTATCAAAATATTTATTTAAATTAAATGAATAGACTTTTATTCCACACAAAAATATATGTATTTTGAAAATTCAAATTATGGTGAGTAAATGTAGTGTTGTATAAATGTACAATAAAGAAAATAAAAAAGTAGGTATATTAAAATTCATCCTCTGAATATTCTGATGAATTATCTTCGTCTCCTAGATTGATAACGATAGGTTCCACAGTAACGTCAATTAAATTATCGAGTTCCCACATTTTCTTCTCTTCTTTTTGTACATGATGTATACATCTTTTCCAGTTATCTGCAGTTACTCGTTCCAAGGAATTTTTTAACAAAATTTTCACGTCACTTAATTTAAACGTCGTATTATTTCGCGCTACATCTCGTTTTACCTGCGCCCAGACTAATTCGATTGGGTTAAGTTCACAGTGATAAGGTGGTAACCGTAGTACCGTTATTTGGCGATTTGTTGCCATTTCATCGATAACATATTTTTTCTGATCTTTATTAAGATTGACAAGTGTCAAAAGTTCCTTTTTCACCATATTTGTTTCAAAAGAAATGTTTTCTCCGGATAACCATTGAATTATATCGGCTTTCCTCCAAGCAGTCGTAGGCGTCCGCTCGGTCTGCCGTGAATGGTAACTGGCATTATCCATGACAATTACAGACCCCGGAGGAATAAGATCCAACATCTGTGTAAAATACTCTTCGAAAACATCTGCGTTCATGTCTTCGTGATAGTCACCTGTATTTTTAGATTCAAATAAAAGTAAACCGCCATCTACAAAACCACTGGCACTACCTATATGTGTCACTATTAATCTTCGCCCTTTACCTGAAGGTGCCTTGAACCCTGTTGAAAGTCCATCCAAAAATGCTTGTCGAAAACTTTTTACATTTTTATCTTGACATACTTTTGTTACAGTATATCCCTCGTTGACCCAAGTTTCGTCTAGATAATAAATATTCCTCCCTTCGTCACGGAATTTTCTAATTGATCTTAAGTAGGATCTTCGCCAACAAATAATTTCATCTTTATCGATAAGAACTGACATCCTGTTCTGCTTTTCCCAGCAAAAATTCAACTCTCGTAAGACGGCCCATAATTTGCTTCTACTGATTTTTGGCAAATCAGTAGAAGCACCTGAAACGAAATATTAGCACGCCCATGGCCGGTTCTTATCTCGGGGTTTTATTACTCTCTTTCATTTCCAAACAGACTATAGTGATTTTTTTCTTGGTAATTTCTGAAACATTAACATAAGAAAATCAAATTTACTGAGCGCCAAAACAAATCTGATCACGTGGGACTTTGGTATTTATGAAGGCATCTTGGCCTTATAACTATTGTACCTATATTTTAGATGAGATTAATTTCATTTTCAGCATACCGACGCCGGTGCAGACGGATCGGGGCAATCGCTGGTTTCCCCAGGATCATGCCTGGAAGAATTTCGACCGAAACCGTTTATAGAATGCCATGGACATGGAAGGTGCAACTACTTCACAACTTCAGTTTCATACTGGTTGGCCACGATTGAAGACTACGCTATGTTCAGGAAGCCGAGACCAGAGACACTGAAGGCGGGATATTTAACCTCAAAAATAAGCCGATGCTCTGTGTGCATAAGGAAAAGGTACATTGCACCAGCACCAGTACCAGAAACTGTGACTCCGCCTCCGCAATTCAGGCAGCCGCCATCCATAAACGAGAATTTTAGATCTGGTTATCGGTCAAGGTACAATTATCCACCTACTGGTGTGCAGAATCCTGACCCCAACCTGCAGTATAGAACCTTCTCGAAGAACACAGATGATCGCAGAAGACAAAGACTACGGCAGTATCGGAGAAGAAGGCCCCCGACCAACGTTAGTTGGACACCGAGTTATTAAGTAATACATGATTGTAATTATTTGTGTATAGTTTAATTTGTATGATACATAAGTGTATGTTTTCAAATTTGCTGAAATGACGAACTCTTGAAAGAACCAAGCGTGGCATTATCATCACTTAAATCTTTATGTAGGTAACTAGTTCAGTCGCGCGACATCATCAAATAGACTTTTAATTTTGTTGATAAATTTTCAAATTTAAACTCGTTAGAAAAATTATGTGTTAATATGTTCTCCTACACGTTTGATGGTGTCGGAAGATTAGGTTTTAAAATAATTGGTAACCCTAACCTTATCGATGTACTTTATTGTGTTCAAAGGTTCTTAGCATGTCTTCTTATAATATAAAAGAGAAGAGCCTTCATCTAGGAACTCTATAAGCTTTCTTTTTACTGTAAAAAGTCTATTATATTTTTATACGAAATGGTGCTAATTTCTTATAAGTTTTAGATTTACATTTAGCTTTACTCTTAATGTAATAATTTATGTGATCCGATTGGTGCCTTTTTTAAATTATAATCACTGCCAGATAAACGATTCTATACTGTAAACATTTGCGATAAATAAATAACTACTAAGTACAGTCATTTTTCAATGAAACTATAAGCGTTTTTTTTTATGAATCAAAAGTATTATTTACAAAAAATGTAAAAAGCGGGTAATTCGGTAGGTATTTACAATAAAGTAACGTTCCCAAATCGTCACAAAAATTTTCCTACCTCCCCTATTTTCGAGTGCTAAACACAAATCTGCAGTTATTTTTGTGCGGTCGAACCAAGTTTTCGAGAAAAAATTTAACTAACCTGGACATTTTGGACCATTTAGGACATCCTACTTCAGAGATAAGATGTCACTGAGGTGTACAGAATATATACGTCTATATAGATAGTGATTCATACATAATATAGAAACACTATTACCGTAAAGTGTATAAAACTTAAAATGATTTTTATAGCGGTTCAATATTATTTGCTTATGTTAAATGATGTGCCGCTCTCTTTGCACATCGATAGGATCTATAAGTCATAGACTGAGTTACACTGAACGCGATTTATTTCCTATCTCTGTCTATCGCACTTATTACAGATAGGGAAATGCTCTTTTTAGTGGGTGTAAACGGACGTACGTAGAATTCGAGTTAGCCGTAGTTAGAAACGTCAAACTATAAGCGCGCGCGAGGGTTTGCATATTCCGTGACTATAGTAAATTTATAAATTAAAAAAATACAATCGGGACGTTTTAAAACGTAGGAATAATAATTAAAATGGATCAAAGTGCCGGTTGTAGCAAACGGTCTGTTGCTCATAAACGCCCTAACCTATGCGATGCGGAATTAATAATGGTAAAAAACGTGTATAAAGGAATTCGGTCGCGAAATTCTAATACAAGTGTAAGTGAAGCTGTTGATATGTGTAGTTCGTTGACAAAAGTATCCGTTGCTACTGTTTATCGTGCCATAAAAAATAGTGTAGAAGTGAATCCAAAGAAGAAAAAAGTGGAAACACGAGGGAGGAAGAAAATAGAAGTCGACGTTGACGTGAAATACTCCATACGTAGGAAAATTCATGGATTTTTCTTTAGAAATGAAATACCAACGATAAAGAAAATTCAAGCTGCAATAGCTGAAGATAAGGATATTCCTAATTTCTCTGATAAGGTTCTTAGAAGAATAATGCGTGACAAGAATTTTCAATATTTGAAACGGAATCGGAATAGTATGCTCGTTGAAAAAGACGAAATTGTGGTATGGCGTCTATGGCGAAGAGAATACTTAGAAAAAATAAGAAAACTTCGTGCATCTGGTAAGAAGATATATTACATGGATGAAACATGGGTAAACGAATGTCATACTGTATCAAAAGTTTGGCAGGATGGTAATGTTAAGAGTAAGAGACAAGCATTTTTAGATGAATTTTCTACTGGATTAAAGGCACCTTCTGGAAAAGGACGAAGATTGTAACACATATTGGGAGCGATACGGGATTTTTAGAAAATGGTTTGCATGTATTTGAGTCACGAAGCCCAAGAGGGCATCGTTTTATAGAAAACACTTAAAATTTAAAAACAAAATGTTACTAAAATATTTTTGAAGTTTTCTCGAAACCCTCTAAAACCTCTAAAAATAATAAGTGTTATGTATTATTATATTTTTTCCATATTTTCTACATCTTGTTGCCTTTTGGCTTTTACGTATACACGCCTATGGATTTTCGATCCCCGCACGCTTCATCCTCCTTACTAGTCCAAAAGCTAGCGATGAATCACTATCTATAATTTCGGCCGTCGAGTATAGATAATAAAATGGAATATAAGTACCTACCACAAAACATAATATAACAAACGTACAGTGGACAGTGGACGTCCATTTATGAATATTATGATCACTTGATTACAGTAATAGGTAGGTAGGTAGACCACTAGGGACAGCTGAGTTTTCGCGTCAAGCTAGTTTCAGAATTCAATTAATTTATTTATATTAATAAACTCAATTCATTCATATTACATTTACTATCCGTGGTATTTTTACCTCGGGGTCTTCAGTTCTGTGTGGTTCTGTAATTAGCTTAGGAAACTAGTAGCAAATGATTGATTGCTCCGCCTATGGTGTCTACTCTCCCTGGCTCCGCCGAAAGTTCGAAATTTAACTAACCTTACTTATACACCGCACATCAACAGCTGATGCAAAATGTTCGTGTACTGTACTGTACCGAGTACCGACTGTACCCCAGAATAGAATTACTCTGTGATTTCTGTGACTGTACATTTTTCACTAGGTAAGTTTGTTCACTGATTCCCCTAGCAGGTTGCCAACTCATCTGAACAAAAATATTTAGTGTGTTTTACTGAAATATACTGAAGCTAATTACGAAACGCATCCTAAGCCAAGGCATACCGACCGACATTACTGATAAATCAGACAAATTGTCAGTGACAATAGAGTTGGGCAACTATAGACTTTTTTCTTTTTCAGATCATTAATTTGATCTTAGTTACCAAATAGTTTAAATTTCTTCACTCACTCATACTACATTCAACATCACTCGCGAAAGAAAACCTTATTTCGAACTCTTCTAGGACGACATGACAAAACCAAAACAAGCCTATTTATCAGTAATTCTTTACTGTTCTGTAAGCCTATGAATATGGCGGGATCTTTAAATTTCTTAGTGAAATTGTATTTTAGTACACGCAAAATAGACTACTGATGTGGATAATATGATACTAATTATATATAATATTTTTATAACAATTTCATTTTCAGAACACAATTATACAGATATAGCATCTTGTTCTGAACAAATAGCTTTGATGTTAGCGTTAGCAAAAAAATTTTTATCGGTAACCACCGTTCCTGTAGCTCAGGTCTTCCTTGCATTGATTTAAAACTTATTATTTTTTTTTTAAATATACTGCTCGTTTTAATAAGAAATCACTTTAATCGACTTTACAGAAGTAAATACTTATTTATTTATTATCACAAAAACTTGACAAAACGCTAACAGCTAAAATATTTATATTAGGAAAAATATATTATATAAGAAGTATGTCTACCAGTAACAAATAACGCTAATATATACATTTTCCTATTAAATTATTATTTTTATCGATGGAGTCTCCCAAATCACACACATTTTCAAATTGTTAATTGAGTGAAAACCTATCAAAATGCAGTCTGAAAAAATTAAATGGAACCCTGGGAGACAAAACGTTTTGAAATATTTTTTTTAAATTAATCTGGTATAATTTAAATGCTACATATAAGAGTATATAATTTGGTGGAAATATATTTTTGTAAAAAGTATACAATACTTATCAATATTTACATTTAGAAATACGTTGTTAAATAAATCCATGTGATAACTAACATCTATTTGTTTTAATTTAAGGAAAGAATTTATTTTTTAAATGAAATAATATCTCCAGATATACAACAAAATTTCGCATTTTATGACAGCATTTTGATTGGAATAAGTCCAAAGAAATTGAAACCTTTAATAAAAAATATAAATGTAAGCCCTTACAGAGTACACCTCCAATAATTCAGTCCCATACTTAATTTAATGTTTATTATTATTTAGCAAATCCATTCAGTTCAATGGTGCTGTCGGTGAATTGCATGTGACTGTCAATAATTTGGAATAACTCGGCCGGTTGTGGGATTCGACCCGTTTCAAGTTTAGACCACACGGGAACATCGTTAAGAGAAATTTCAAAGGCCCCAGACTGAATTAGTTGTCCTTCAACGAGGTTACCCAGGAAAAACAACATCATGCAAGCATAAAGCTTGTTTTCAACACACCAATTCCACCAAGAAGGAACCGGCTGATTTATATATTGGAATATATTTACTCCTCCCAGTATGCAGAATATTACAACCATTTTCAGAGCACCCTGTAAAAAAAAAGTAATGATACATTGGCCTCGACTAATCTTATGATCTAACGAATGATTAGAATAAAAATATTTTCTGGACTTACTATTGCCCTCGCTATAAACATATTAAGCCCAGGCGGATCATAGTTAGCCCCATCCACTAAAATATGTGGATATTTTTGATTAATTATTGTTGTATATTGATCAAACATTTTCCGATATCCACACGAGTAACTATAAACGATTTTATTAAGAACTTAATTAAATTAACCATTCATGATCTTACCAATATAAAAATTTTAAGGTAGGTGCCCCAATATTTTGACTAAGTTTAGATAATGGCACATCTTCAGCAGTCGGATTATTAATAAAAGCTAACAACCCAAAACCTCCAATAATTAATAAACAAGACAAACAGTGTACTTTACTTGGCCTGACCATTTTTAAGCGTGTTTTTCACTTTTGCCGTTTTTGCTTGTCAGCTGATAGTACAAATCATGCACACCACAAATCAGGGAGACTAGACAGCAGTGAAGTGACAGCACAAATTATCAATGCATTGCAATGTTATCCCAAAAACATTTTGTTCCTTCACGTTGTCTATTCTGAAACGCAAGTCCATAATCGCTAACCGTTTTCGAATAGCTGCTTTGTGCTTTGTCTGTATCAGTTGTCACCTTCGAGCATATAAAAGTGTGGCTGCGTGTGCGAGATCTTTATACATTTCACTCTAGCACGCACGCGATTGGTCGGAAATGAATGCTCCAACCAATTGCGACTCGCACACTCAGCCACACTTTTTGTAATGGCATGCTACGTCCAGTAGTATATGCTCGAAGGTTGTCTCCAAAATTAAGTTTAATGTTTTACAAAAAGAAAACGAGTTGTTAGTGTAACAATACCCCCCTGCCCGCTACCTTTTTCTGTTTCAGAGACAGCTAGGATCAAGAAACGAAGACAACGACACACACACTAACACACCCCCCATACCCTCCTTAACCCTCCCCTCCCGCGCTAGCCTAAGGGCCACCTTAGCAAAGCGCATCCCAGGCTGCATAGCCGCACTACCCTACCCAACCATACCACACATAAACATGACACTACCCCCGGGGTTTACACAGACGAGCCGGCGAAGCAAGAAGAGCGCCAGAAGAAAGGGCCCTAGCCGGCGGGGCCCAGCCAGGACAAAAGGAGGTCCCACAAAGCGCCTACACCGGCCGCATTTGCGGTCGGGGTAGACGACGGATGGGGCCCACCTACGAAGGCTGTCCAGGCCTACACGAGATGAGGCAGGATAAAGAGGGATAATCCCCCTCGATCCCAAATCATTGAGGCCAATTTCTAG
>NW_019416455.1:30143-31693 GCF_000390285.2 Anoplophora glabripennis
TAGGCTTTTTTTCGCGAGTGAAGTCGTATGTTGTAGTATGTGTAGTATGAGTGAATATTACGTTTTTGCGAGAATAGTCAGTCATTTAAACTACTATGTGACGTCACAAGTTTAGATCAAATGACTGAACTCTTCACCCTTCAGCTGAATATTCTGTTGGTATATTCAACTAGTATTGTCAGCCGGTAACTTAACCTTTTTCTTTTTGACATTTTGTTTGAATGAGTATAAAAATCGTTCAGCAAAATGATGGATTCTGATATGGTTGTGGAAGTGGCCAGTTTAAATTTAAACTTTAGAGGCACAGATGTTTTAGTAAACATAGACGTTGAAACAGCAAATATTTTACTTGATGGTGAGATTAATTTTTTATATGGGACATATTTGCGATCCACTTTGCTTCAGGATTATCCTCTTTTTTTTGTGACCTAGGCCAGAGATAATATTGGTGGAATCATTTGTAATTCAAGTCTTTTTCGTATGAATTACATAAAAAACCGACCTAACCTTCCATTCTCTTACGATAACGATTATGTCGAATATTCGCATATCTTGCAACGTCAGAATCTACATACTTTTCACGCTTTTTAAATTTGCCACTTAAAAATATTCCAAAGAAAGCATTGATATATTCCTTCAGTTTTATTTGAAGCAAATACATATATTATATAGTGAGATATAACACCAATTCCCACAACACTAGATTACTGGAAGCAATAAATGATGACAAATTATGGTTACTGGTTAGAAGTTAAAACCCATATGTCAAAGTCGTCAAAGTACATACTACATATCACTGAATAGTGAATATATACATTTTCGCCATCTGTTCAGGTTAGACAAGGTTAGAAATAAGATTAAAAGAGATAGAAACAGTAACTACAAGTCAGACGTATTCACCAATATTCACTCGCGAAAAAAAGCCTTGAATAATATATTTGTAGTCATTTCGAAACATGAAAAAAAAACCGGTGGATTTTAAAGTAGTATCTGACTTATATACATATAACATATAACTATCATACATTACCAAAAGCGAGTAAAAGTTTGAGGCCAAGAATTTCCGGTAGTCTGTGTCTAGATTTTCACTAGCTTTGGTGCCACGGAGACTAGATAAGGAGCACGAACTCATACGGGAAAATTGACAAAATTTGTCCAAGAAATGGCAGAAGTTGGGGTGGCGCTAGTGTTCCATATGACCCAAATGAATGTAGCTTCATAAATACGAGTGAAGTAAGCAAATAACCAATTTTATTTTATTTATATCGAGTTTAGTAGATATATTGGGGAGCGGGGAGGTATACTAAACCTAAAAACTAGAAGTCAAGTCAATAATTATTACAATTTGTTTTTATAAATGGTAAATAAAAAGTTTCGAAAATAATTTAAATATGGTAATAGTATGTGAAGTGAATGACTGTCAACAGATTTAAAATAAAACAGTACGTTTGTGATCTGCATTTTCAATCTAATGATGTCCAGCAGTTCTATATTACAACTTGACCGAATAGTGGGTTAATATTATGGCAAAAGGTCGAATAATTCGGAAG
>NW_019416455.1:35361-56236 GCF_000390285.2 Anoplophora glabripennis
AAAAAAAAAAAGCTCACGCACTTCAAAACCTAACCACTTTTTCGTTTTATTCTAAAAAAAAGGTTACGCAATCAGTGACTATGTGTAGTATGCACTAACATTTTGGGGTGCAACCGTAGGGTAATAATCACTCGAGTGGTGGGAGTAAACATCTCGAGATATCTCGAGTGATCTCAATAATCGAGTACCACTCGATTTTTCACTCGAAATCTCCCATCACTAGAAATTTTACTTTTTATTTGACATTGACAGCTGTACTCCTTACTGTCTCTTAAATTTGTTCGTATTGTTGGTTTTTTAATCAATTTTTCAGAATGGCAGCCCGTTCTGCAGCATCCAGGCGTGTGCCAGAAAATGAATCAACAATCGCTTATGTTCAGGCTGATGGACTGGTAAGTACTCACTTAAAACACGTTTAAGTAACCATACGGATATCCTAACCTAAAGTAAGACATTAAAAATGTTTAATTTTAGGCTGTTATGAAAATAGTGAAACACTGCCATGAAGAATCTACAACAAATATGGATATTGCTCAAGGAGCGTTATTGGGGCTGGTTGTCGATAACAGATTAGAAATAACCAATTGTTTTCCATTCCCAAAACAGACTGATGAAACTATGGATGAAGATGAGTATCAGCTAGCCATGATGCGCAGACTGCGGAGGGTTAATGTTGATCATTTCCATGTAGGTTGGTATCAAAGTGCTGACGTGGGAAACTTTTTAAGTCTTCCACTATTGGAATCACAATTTCACTATCAAACGTCGATAGAAGAATCTGTAGTTGTTATTTATGATACCCAGAAATCTTCCAGAGGTTTCCTCACTTTTAAAGCCTACCGTTTAACTCCTCAAGCCATCGAAATGTACAAGGAGGGTGAATTTACCCCTGAAGCTTTGTTGAAATTGAAAATAGGTTTTGAGAATTTATTTACTGAAGTACCATTCCTGATTAAGAACTCTCCATTGTCAAATATTATGATGTCAGAATTAGCAGAAATGGTGCCGGAAGAAGAAGGCTCTAAATTTTTAGATCTGGGCACTGCCTCTGTCTTGGAAGGTCAACTGCGCTGCTTGATGGATCGAGTCGATGAACTCAATCAAGAAGCTATTAAGTTTAACAGGTACCAACAGTTGGTTAACAGGCAACAGCAAGACAAGCAGCGCTACTTGCTTAAGCGGGCACAAGAAAACGCTGCCCGAGCAGCCAAAGACGAGCCGGCGCTACCAGAGGAAGACATCAATAAGCTGTTCAGACCACACCCTGTGCCGCCAAGGTTGAATCCGATGATTATCGCTGGGCAGATTAATACCTACAGCCAAGCCATCTCTCAGTTTTGCTCTCAATCTTTGGCTAAGCTGTATATTACGCAGGCATTACAGAATGCCAAGGAAACGAATAGTAATCATTAAATTTTTTATATTACTGTAAAACTTTCCCTTAAATAAAATACGAAACAATTTCAAAGTAATTCTTTTAAATTTAATTTTGATTGTGTTTAGTTTTATATATATATATTATTTGTGAAAACAATAAAATATTGAGTTTAAAAAAAATTTGAGTAAAAAAAATTACCATACATTTGCAGGTTTCGTAGAAACCTCTTGAAAAAGAGAAAATAAAAACACATGAAAACATGAAAAAGTTTCATGTTTTATGCATTAAACACCAAATTATTATGTAAAAATTAACTACAAAATGACCTGGATAAGTTTGGGAAATCCTAAAAAAGTAAGGGAATTCTATATTACTTTTGAACTATCGGCCCTGACTTGTAATTTATTCCTTTCAAATTTAAAGGTCTTTAAAAATGTTAAGTGCTGTTAAAGTTATTTCTGTATTCTTTAACTTCTCTTCGATTGAAATTTTAAAGGATTCCTTTGGCTAAAAGTCTTAATTTATGCAATGTTGATAAAGTTGAGAACTAACTAAATAAAAATGATAATCATTAGATGTGTTTGGTTACCAGGTTTAGAACGGTGTGAACTATAAGGTGAACTTTTAGAAGGTATATGAATAAAACATTAAGATGTAGACTTATAAAGTTATTTGATCCAGAAACTGAAAATCAATACATCAAATGCCTACCTTTTGTNACTTTTCTAAAAGTTCATATATATGACATGTATTTGGTGTCAAATTAATCAGCAAGGCATTAGCAATATAAAAAAACTAATTTGAGTATAGTTTTTTTTTAACAAAATTCATCTGATATATATAATGATATATATTTTGATATATATCACCCAAAACTAAATAGCATGCTATTTTACATCACTACAATAAAATATTGAGTTTAAAAAAAATTTGAGTAAAAAAAATTACCATACATTTGCAGGTTTCGTAGAAACCTGGAAAACTGGGAATACCGGGTAGTCGGGGAATTCATTGTTCTTCATAAAAAATGGGGAATAGTCGGAGAATTTAGAAGTATTCATAATAGTCGGGGGATTTTATGTTTGCAACCGTGAATTTTGTGAAAGCCAGCCCTGGGATTTTGAAAGAGAAAACTATGTGGTTCTGAAACCTTTATAAGAGGTTCTTTGGGTATAAATAAGATTATATAGTCGTCTTGATAAAGTTTCATGTTTTATGCATTAAACACCAAATTATTATGTAAAAATTAACTACAAAATGACCTGGATAAGTCTGGGAAATTCTAAAAAAGTCAGGGAATTCTATATTACTTTTGAACTATCGGCCCTGACTTGTAATTTATTCCTTTCAAATTTAAAGGTCTTTAAAAATGTTAAGTGCTGTTAAAGTTATTTCTGTATTCTTTAACTTCTCTTCGATTGAAATTTTAAAGGATTCCTTTGGCTAAAAGTCTTAATTTATGCAATGTTGATAAAGTTGAGAACTAACTAAATAAAAATGATAATCATTAGATGTGTTTGGTTACCAGGTTTAGAACGGTGTGAACTATAAGGTGAACTTTTAGAAGGTATATGAATAAAACATTAAGATGTAGACTTATAAAGTTATTTGATCCAGAAACTGAAAATCAATACGTCAAATGCCTAGCTTTCGTATATTTTGTGCCCAAAAAAAATTTAAACTTTAGCAAACGTTTTGTTAATGCGACTTAGAACGTTTAGAAGTTCAGAACGATATGAACTTGGTAACCAAACACCAAACATAACTACGTAAATCACAGATTAATAAAAAGTTGTATAATCATAACTTTTTATTTCCCGCCAATTTGCATTACAGCAGCGCCTCTTTTGACGCGTTCCCATAATGTAAAAGAACGAACTTCATTAAAGGGGTTTACAAAAATTAACTCGTAGTGATCTAGATATATCGTTCTCTCCCTCTAAAACCATAAGAATTACAAAGATAAAGATAGTGATCTGAGCAGTCCAAGTGAATTTTCGAAAACGCCTTAAGAATGTACCACTAAATTCATGTTACCTATTTAATTTTATTTTAAATATACTTGTTCTTTTGATTCGAATATATTCTTAATATAAAAGCAAAACAGTAGATCTATTAAGGAATATATTTGGAAACTAATTTTTTCTAAATTGAAAATTGCGAATTTTTATTAGCATTTTTGTATTTAAAATTTAATTACAGCGCGTTATTATACACCCCTTGGAATAACCTAGGATTACTTTTCTAATCGTTTGCAAGAAAAAGTGTAAACCGTTCATGCAAAAGTAAATTGCTGCTTTCTACTTTAATTAAAAAAAGTCGTAATAGTTTATAAATGTATAAAACATAAAATAATATTGAAATGAAAATACAGAATCAGGTATTTGTCACATTTTTAAATTTTATATACAGAGTGTTCCTGTTTTTTCGTTTATAACTTCAACAAAAGATATAGCTTGTAAAAATAATAGGGGTTTTCCTATAACATTTTTCTCTAAAACGTTACGTTTTCGTGGTAATAAAGAGTGTTAAACTTAAAAAAAATATTATTTTTTGAACTAATAAAAAATAAGCTAATATTTTGACGTGAAATAATTTTCGTCTAAAGTCACTGACGTAGTTATGGGATTTTGTTCGCATAAATCCCCCTAAACTCTGTACCAATAATGGAACAAATTTTTTCGGTTCAAGTATTAAATATTGCTCCTCTTTTCTATAAAAGGATATTCTTGAAAAGAGTAGCTAGGGATCCTCTGTTTGATATTTTGACTTGTAGTGAGTGTTATTATTTTATGGAATTACATAAATATTGGATAAGATATTGACAGAGACAGGCACAAGGCTGCAATTTCCAAACACTCTAAATCATTCTGGGTCTCTGTACAACCAATCACAAACGTGATAGAAAATAGCCAGTTTACGGCGCCAAATTTGAAATGTGGTATTATCTCACAGTTTTTTTAATTTGAAACCCCACTTTCAAGGTCTATAACTTCTCAGGGGTGAAGCTTAGTATAAAGGTAAGCTGCGTTAAATCACCATATTTTGGGCTCTCTTACATGCCCCTGCTATGTGTCGGTTCTTATGCGAAACACCCATAGTGTTAGAAGGAAAATTACAGATCTTGTTAAATAAAAAATAATTTATTGATTAATTTCCCTATTACATCAAACATTATTTTTACATTAATGAATATTTTTATATAATATAGAAGAGGTTTAATGCAAAATGCGTTCCAGACTTTTATTATGGTACCAAAAATAATACCATATCAAAAAAAATCGATCTGATTCATCGTCTTGTATTGACAAACTAAATTTGATCGACTTAAACCTCTTCTGCCTGTATGTATCTTCTTACATTTTCCTATGAGATTTACCTACTGTCTCCAGTAAGAACGAAAATTATTTTTTATTCACATTACTATTGCACAAGCTGGCCAAAATATACACAAAACGATTGTGCAACTATAGTTATACATTTAGTCATCAATATAAATGAATTGAACGCTGTTTTTCAGCTTAAACTAAAACAATATCACAAATAAAATAGATTCGACTAGAACAATAACAACTCCCGCTGATTTGAGAAATTTTATGCGGTTTTGAGAAACTGTTTGCATAAAGTGAATCAACTGATTCTGTTTTAAAAAATTTAAACTTAAGAAAACTGAAAAATTAAACAGATGTAAACAGTAACTGCCAAATTAGTTCTCCATTAAGATACATTCCTAACAATATTTACTATAGTCTTTTTACAGTACAAGTGATGATACTGGTGGAAACGAACATGTGGTGGAAAATGCGATATTGAAATCTTAAATTAGGACAGTTAATACATATCTCGAGTAGTGGTAGTCCCATTACAATATCTAAAACTGACAATTTATATATTTTGTAGGGCTAAATTTATGGTAACATGTAACCACTGGCTTTGCTTGTCCCATTTCAAAAATAGTCAGTATATACAGAGGACCTTTTTGTCTATTTCTTCCATAAAACTTAGACAGGTATTTTTCTTAAAGAATATATGATTTGAATTTTATACAGGGTGGTGGAGTATTCAAAAATTAAACATAAAATTTGCCGAATAATTAGTGGCAGAAAAAGGTGTCGATGTATTTGTAAAAATTGATTAAAATAGCTATTCTAGTATCTAGAACGCAAAAGTAGTTCGCGTTCGAGATGCAAACAATATTTTTTCGAAAACTGCCATAAAATAAGACAATTGTGTTATATGCAACAATTTAATTTATATTTGAAATCGTTTGAACCGTGTTTGAATCAAAAGGGTTCAAACAAATTAATAAAATTAGACCTTCGACGATATGGTCAGTACACTAAAGGCGTGTTTAAACTGAACGAACATAGAGCTAGAGCTAGAACAAGAGCATTCTTTCTCGATCTTTTAGTGTAAACGAAAGATCGTTCTTAGCGTTTACACCAAAATATCATCGAGCAAGAATGAGAACCAAGAACTAGAATTCTTGCATAGATATTTAGATCAGCCGAGCGAATGCTCGAACACAAGAACACTTTGAAGAGACCGCTCCGGGGAGCGAGCACGTCCGAACACGCAAGAACGCTCTAAGCATCTGTTCGCACGCTCTACTACCGTTTACATCAAGCGAGCGAGCATTCTTAGAATATTCCATAGAATCTTTACGAACGCAAACAAAACAATGAAAGAATGCTCAACGTTTGTTTACACTAAATGAATTTGATACAGTGGGGATAGAATGAGCATTCGCTCGTCTGATGTAAATCGGTCTTAAAAGATCGAGAAAGAATGCTCTTGTTCTAGCTCTAGCTCTATGTTCGTTCAGTTTAAACGCGCCTTTAGTCGACGCAGAGCGTTCTAGTACGGCAGCGAAGACATTTATAGAAAATTCTATACAAAAAAAAAACTTCAGTCGCAAATAAATTGTTACCATCTTCAGCAAAGCCTAAAGGATCTTCTCAATAATTCAACGTGCCCAGTAAACAAATAATTACAGCAGCAGCCTCATTGAGCACCCAGAACTAAAAGTTACGATAACACAGAGCCAAACAAAAAAAAAGTTGTCTGTACTTTTCATGCGACATAATATGTCATCCAGAAGTATTTTTGCCTCCTGATCACGAATCCTGTGTCAGAATTGGGCTATCACAGGAATTACCTAACCTCAATAAACATATTAAAAACAGCAAAAATTCACGAAAAAGTGCTAGGAGAAAAATCCGTGGTCAGAATTGGTGGTTCTTTTTCTAACCTCAAAATAAAAACGGGTCAATTAAAGTCAGATATCACGAATTTTCAAAAAATAACAGATTTGGTATACGAGGGTTTTCGAGGTCACTGATCACGGATCCGAAGTCAATTTTACAAAATTCAAGATGGCGGACCGAAGATGGCCGACCAAATCTTCAAAAAATAACAGATTCGCGCCAAATTTTGTTAAAGGGGGGTTTTAGGGTCGCTGATCACGAATTCGAGGTCAATTTTGCAAAATTCAAGATGGCGGCCGACCAAATTTTCAAAAAATAACACATTCGCGCCAAAGTTCGTTGACGGGATTCTGTTTATTTTTTGAAAATTTGTGTATAGCTGTGTAATTGACAGCACTGGATCTGGCATTTTAGCTCTCTGATGCTCACTGCATTATCGGCACTTTCAGCTTACATGTACTGCGAAATAAATTGTAATCATCCTGTTTATAATAATTACTGTTTTATATTGAAATGTTATATTACTTTAAATGTATATTGTTTTATTAATAAAATTATAAATAAGTATCGTAAAAGACACTTTGTCAACCGAAAATTTAACGAAAATGTCGACTTTTGATGATAGTTCTCGAAAAAATATACTTTTGGAGATTTCTACAGGGTGTCCTACTTAAGATGAATGGATGGAAACGTTCTTAGGAAAGTATAGAAGACATCGAAGATAACGCAAGGTCTGGGTGCAATAGAACATCTATCGATGATGAACGTGGAAAAAGTTAAAGAGATTGTGCTTCCCGATCCCGATAAAAGAATCACCGTCAGAGAGGTTGTTGAAGATATAGGAATTTCATATGTCTTACGCGAAGCGATTTTTACGAATGTTTTGAGCATGGAACTAATGGTAGCAAAATTTGTTCCGGAACTGCTGAATTTATTAAATAAGTAAAACAATTCCAATCAAAATTTATCGTGAAAGCTATTTAATTTTGGAATACATACTCCCTGTATATTAATCAGGAAACCATGCGCACTATACATACCGCATTTTGAAGAAACATTTACACATCAGCATGGCACAGGATTCCAAATTCGCGGGTTGAGATCATGATCGTTTACAGATTCATCATTGAAAAAAATCAAATCGTCCCAATATTATTCGACACGTTCTGATTGACCGGCTTGAACGGTTCAACGGTGTCCACGATGGCCTCGCTGAGATACAGCCTGATTTTAGGCGGCAGGAAGAGTTTCTCCAGGTCCTGCCTGCTCTTGATCCTCTTGACTATCACCGCCCTGCAGCGGTCTTGAAGGTTCACGAAGTCTCTCTTCATGGCGTCCAGGAACATCTCAGTCTTTGCGGCAGTCGAGCAGATGATGGGGTAGAGGGGTTCCTTCACCTCGTTCAGGCCCCTGAAGGCGACGCCCAGGCATTTCTCGTCCTTGTAGTAGGTCAGGGTGCCGGCGATGCCGTCGAACAGGATGCCTATCTTCGTCGCGACGTTCTCCCGGAAGGGTTTGGTGTAGTGCGTCCACCTGCCCCCGTGCCAGAGGAGGCCCTTGTGGGAGAGGCCCCAGCCTTGGTCGTCCTTGCCCAGCAGATTGGTGAAGGAATCGGCGTGAAGGCGGGCTTTTTTTGTACCTGCAAATGGACCTTTTAATAACACTCTCTAATTAGGTTACAAAATAAAATTGGAATACTGTTAAAGCAACTATACAGGGTGATTCAGTCATAATGTCATTAATTTTAACCACGTATTCGGAAGGCTTAATAAAGACAGAAAATCGAACAGCGTTGCCAAGTTCACATCATAATCTGTGTTCACATTTAATTAATCCGCTTTAGTATACGGATACATATGTACGAAACCAATAAAACGCAAGTAAATAAAGGATCATATGCTGCCTTTTATTATAACTAATTTTAATAATTTATTGCAAAATGTTTTAACAAGCCTGATTTCTCGAAGTCAACTTTCGTTAAAAGAAAATAAATAAAGCAAAGGTTTGTAGGCACACTGTATTTTATCAAATAAAAAAAGTCGGCACACTATAAATACCCGAATAAACAAAATACACTACACACGGTTACAAAACCTTTACCTAACAATTTAAAGCGTTTATTCAAATCTACCACCCCGCATTATCTCCCGCATTTATCCCGCAAAGGAGTTAACATAACACATTTTCAAAAAGTTCAAGCTTTTGAAACAGCTGTTTTCCCCCATCGTCTTGAATTTTGCAATTGGTTCCTAAGTGCAGCACAACTTTATTAACAAAGTGCTCTGGACGGATGAATGCTGTTTTACTCGTGCTGGCATTTTAAACAGGTAAAAAACATAAGTATTGCTTTCTCAAAAACAATAAGTGCCTACCTAGGATACATCAAAGTTTAGATTTACACTAAAGTTTACATTTATTATGTAAACTTTGGTTATACGCAACTGCATATTGAAATACTAAAACTGTGTAATATTTAACATAATAAATTATGAAACATGAAAACGTTAATAATATTAAAAATGATAAATTGTAATAACCGTACATTCGAAAACAATCATCCCTATTCATTGATGACACCATTTTCCTTTGATAAAAGACCGATAACTGTTTGCTCTACTTTGCATGGAATACGATCCTACTACAGTTCGTATTAGTCTAGGAGCCAGATCAGGTTCCGTGTACTAGCTGTAAAAATAAACTTTTTACAGCCATTTCAACATTTAATTTGTTGATAACAATAAATCTGACCACTTTCAGGCTTTGCGACCAAGTTTTTTGGATTCAGGAGGTCAAAATACTTTAGAATAAGTTGTTTGCAGCCGTGGTACTCTCGTTAGCAACGGAACCCTGTCTGGCTCCTAGACTAAAGTGCACACGTGCAAATTAGAAGGTTATTGATCTCGACACAGGTTAGCCTTGGTCGGAAACACGTAGCGAGTTGTTTATTTGTCTCTGTCCGATTATATTTTTATCTTCTATTACTTACAGTCAATATTTAAATACTACATACATTTCACCCTCTCTTTATAATTTATCTAGTGAGTGTTGTTTTTTTATGTCATTATTTCTGTAATGAAATTGAAATGGTTATGAAATGAAATTTAAATTATTTGAACTCTTGGGGTTTTGTAACTTCAATATTAAATTTTATTTAAAGTGAAACAGAGCTAATTTCTTTGCAGCCATAATAGTCACATTTGGTCAGATGAAAACTCGCTCACTACTCGTCGGTTTAGCTTTCAGAGGAGATTCGGTGTCAATGTATGGATAGGAGTACACAGGGTCGGAAAGTCCCCATGGTTCATCGGCCGTTACGTGAGAGCGATAAAGTAAGTCATAGAAATCCGTGCGAGAGTTAAATAATTATTTGAAAATAGTTTTTTTCAGCTTAAATATGCATTTAATTTTTTTTTAATCACGCCATCGTATTATCTCATTTTTCTCTATTTGCTCTTAAAACTAAATGACATTATGACTGAATCACCCTGTATAAACTAATATTCAAGACAATCAATGAAACAATACTTTTTTACCTATTCCGAACATCATACTCGTCCCGAATATCCTCCTGGACAAGTGCAGCTCCCAGAAGTACCGCCCGTTGTTGAGTACCCTGGTACCTCTCACCCCGGCGGTGCCGCTGCTCCAATTCGGGTGGAAATGAGCGATCCTGAAGTTGGATCCGTACAGTCGGACCTCGGGACTCCTTTCTCTGCGGTCCCATGTCCAGAGGTCGTCACAGCCGTTGCGCAAGGGGTTGGTATCCGCCCCCGAGGCCATTTCTTCGGCTTCGCCCCCAGAAGCCTCCGCCATCTGCTATGCTGAGGGGGGATGCCACACCTGAGGGGGCTCATCGACTCTGAAGCAGACATACATCGGTTTACAGTTTATATCGACAAACTTTAAAGGGAGATTAGAGCTGCATATTGCTCTACGCCGAGAGAAATTTTTTGCTACTGTTGGTAAAAATTCACTAATTGTAGCAAAATATCCGCATTAAATAGTCTCCAAGTGATTTGTCTTCTTAGCGCAACGAAATATGCTTTTCACTCGCAGTAAGTAGAAAGCTTTGCTAGAAATTTTTGTTACTCCAAGCGAGTCAACTTTTTAAATCCTAAATGTGGGTCCCAATAAATATAAGAAGGTTAATTCAATTGCTGTTGGTGAGTTGAATAATATATTATACAGGGTGTTAATTAGGAATGTGCACAAACTCTAAGTAAATTTTGAAATATTCCTTTTTCTATTACATCTCTGAAGTGGTTTGATGCAGAATGATGAGACTTAGGTTAATAATTTATCTAATCAAAAATAACAATCTAGTGAATTCGAAGTTAAATACGTGTACCAGTGACGGAGACACCGGGAGTTACTTTCACTGACAACCCCAAAAGTTTGATGCCATAGTAACTTTTTGTGGTGTTTCCAAGAAAAAAGGTCGCCTTCATTTTATTCGAAAAACGAATAATTTTCGATTTATCTCTTTTAAATTTCTTTTAACGTTACCAAACAATCTATAAAATGTAAAAGAACTACAGAACTTATCGTTTCCCAAAAAAAGTTTATAGGACTTTTTTGCTAGCAATACAAATTAACCGTCACAATTTCGAAAAAATTAATGTCGTGAAATTTTGTATTTTTGATAGAGGTAGCAAGTGGTGTGATCCTCAAAAAAATAGCACCATTATTTCCTCGGATTTTTCATAATTGTTTTGTATTTAAAATCGTAATAATGGTAGTAAAGAGTTCTAGAATTGTGTTAAATTTAATGAAGTGCTCGGTAACGTTAATGAACATTCAAAAAAGTAATAATTTCAAAAATATCTTATACTTATTCTTGAAACCATCTTAAAGAGTTAGAAGTAATAGCAGAATTTTCAAAATATGCATCAGTCGCGTCTTTTTTAGTTTCTAATGAAAGTAATGTCCGGATCTCCATCCGCGGCAGTGCTACATATGTTTTTATCCGAATTCATTTTCGTCTTCAGACATTTTAAAAAGTAATTTTTTTTCAATTTCAACACTCCGCATCTCGAAATATAATATAATATGCGGACTCATATTTATAACCTTTTTGGTTTATTAAATTCACTGAAAAGACACCTTAAAGCTTGTCGACGTACTTAAATAACACTCTGTGCATATATGCGTACTTAAAAATTTAATTCAGAATACATATATTTTTTCACATGTTTTCCAATACTCTTACGAAACTTCATTTCATATTAAATTCGTTTGTCTGAGGAGTTTTTGTTTTCGAAATGCAGGCCTCAGCTATCTATAATCATATTTAAATGAATTTTGGTACTTAAAAGAAGACTTTTAACTTACCCGTTGGACCTAGATTAGAAAATGAAATAGTTGGTAAACATTACTGTCCAAACTTAATCAAAAACATTTTTTGATTAAGTTTGGACAGTACCATCTAAATTTATTAATGTTTTTTCGAAATAAAGTTCAGTGATATACTTTTTAATATAAAAAAGAGTAAATTAAAATTGTACCAATTAAAAGATCATTTAAAAGTAGTATCAAATATCAGTCAATTCCCTTCGTGGTTTTCTAATATTACAAAAAATTTTCATTAATTTTCAAAACTTTAACATCACCTTACGAGATAAAAATTTATTGCCAAGTTATTTTTCAATAACTATTTATTTTTGGGTTTTGTCTTACATCAAGTAAAATGTCTCGCATCATATACTTTGCACATGCTTTTATAAGAATGGAATTAATCATAGCAACACAGTTACAAATTTAAAAATATGTTTGAAGTTTACAGACATATGAGACGAAATGTTGTTGGAATCCCAACATATTAATGGGATTTGCTTTAGAAATGTGAATAGTTACCCTCTTCGTATACATATATGAGTCATATATCTGTAAACCGTACGTACATTTAAATCGATATCGTGGAAGAATGCACATAAAATCGGCAATTAGAGATAAAAAAAACTACAAACTAGGTATTAAA
Organism: Anoplophora glabripennis; assembly: GCF_000390285.2. Classification (NCBI taxonomy): domain Eukaryota; kingdom Metazoa; phylum Arthropoda; class Insecta; order Coleoptera; family Cerambycidae; genus Anoplophora; species Anoplophora glabripennis. The sequence continues at coordinate 47,924 of NW_019416455.1, forward strand.
ATTACAGTCATACGTTTTTAAATATTGAAGAGTAGTTCTGAAGTTTTTAGAAAGTGTTATATATATTTTGCAGTAGGTAACCATTATGCAATTGTTTTTGTTTTATTTTCAACTGTTTCAAATTTTCAGTTTAATAAAAGTACATAGTAAAAAATTAATGTAATGTCTTGGATTGAATTATAATAAGCATAAGGAAAACCGAATATAACAAATCTTCACAGAGATTTTAGAGTTAACATGAAGGAAGGCCCTTTGAAATTGTTTGTAGATGATTGACCTGAACACCTATATATTGATTATTTATATATTTCAGTTTCTGTTTTTCGCCTATTTACGGCATTGCAATCGACACAAAAAATATAAAACAGAGTTAACAATATGGTGCATTGATTTATTATAAAATACTTATAATCGCAATAGATACACTTATTCTTGGTTGGATGATATTGCAGTGTTCATATCGAGCTATTTCGGAATTATTTTCTCATTTTTTTTTTAAATTGATATAACTGCACGCTTTTGCCCTGTGCTCATTAAACATGTATGCAGGTGATAACAATGGCGGCCTTATCGATTATTTAGTGATAAGAAACCTGACAAAAACTGCACGAAATTTTTCACACAATCCGCTCGAACTTACCGTCTGATCCTGAATTCCCTATCCACACTCTTAGTAGGCTGCACACTGGTCATTTTCCTCTATCCGCGAATATTTCTCGGCACCAATATTAAAGAAATATCCCGCGGCGCGCTGCAAGTGGACGTCGCGACGGTGCGAGGGTTGAGACCGTTCGCGACTCGAACAGAGTCATATCTGCGCAACCTAGATAGATGGGGTAGGGAAATCGCGAGGTGATATGGAGAAACCCACCCTCGCACTAAATGCTCAGCTAGGATCGGGGGGGTTCAATGACCCTCTGCAATTAATATGTGGATATTTTAAGGGGAATTTTTAAGCTGCATATTTATGGCGAGGAGTTCCACACTTGTGAAGTTTGGGGGAGGTATGGGGTTGGGGATTATCTAAATGTTTGATTTGTGCTTCGGCGCAAGAGAGATGATCGGCCTGGACTGTACGAAACTTTAGAAGAAAAAATAATAATTGAAAACCTGTATATTAAGGAAATAATGGTACTGAACTTTAAAAAGATATTTTTTTAATTAAAAATGTATTATTAGGGTTATTTTTTCAATGCAATCAGCAAGGATTTTACTTACTCTGTGGATATACTAACAGAACACTTTGGAATTGAATTGAAACCATCTAATATTAAATAACCTCTATATTTTAAATATATCACAGTTTATTCTCGCTACACAATTGTATAAATATACGAAATTTAAACTTGAAAAAATCAATGGTACATCGACAATGCTGCCCTCTAAATTTAAAAAGATTCTACCCAAACTTCTACTTCTACCCGGTAGAGGGCACCGTCGTCTTCAACCTCTAAAACCCGCAGTAAACCCCTAACCACTACTGTCATAGCTGTCACCTGTCACAACAAATCTTTGATACATATTTTGGCGATTATTTAATATTGTGTTGTGACTGTGCATAAAAATGGCTCCCCATGGGAAATGCTGTGGCGACGGAGGTCATCATCATGAAGAACCGGGTGAAATGGGCATCCATTACAGCTTATATACCAAGATTAACAAGGATAATCTAGAATGTCTCAATGAAGTCAGGGAAGGATCAGGAAAAACAGTTTTTAAACCCTGGGAGGAACGTCTCAACTTCGACTTGGTAAGTGGGGTTATGTTTTTTGTTGATATTTTTGTGTATTAACCATAGAATTAGGTCTAAGGTTTTCCTCAGTTTGTAGAGTCGGATGGCGATGAAGAACTATTATTTAACATTCCCTTTGTGGGAAACGTAAAGTTGAAAGGTATTATAGTAATAGGAGAAGACTCTGATAATCATCCCTCAAAAATGAGACTGTAAGTGAAATGTAATGTAATAGTCAGAGAGTGTTATAAAAATTTGGTCCTTGTAGGTTTAAAAATAGACCTTCTATGACTTTCGATGACATAAATGCAGTACCAGACCAGGAATTTGAATTAGTTAAGGATAATACTGGTCTTACTGAATATGTAACTAAGTAAGACGTATATGTTTCTTATATTATTTCATTCTTACATTGCTACGGTTTTAGGGTAGTTACATTTAACAATGTGAGCCACTTAACAATGCATTTTCCGACCAATTTCGGAGCGGAAACTACTAGGATTTATTATATTGGCCTTAAAGGCGAATATTTCGAGCCGCATCATCACGGCGTTACTATTTGTACGTACGAAGCGAGGCCAATGTCGCAGGATCATAAAAATCCTCTAGAAGAATTCACCCAATCTAGGCTGGGACAGTAAGAATATCTTTTCCAGTACTTAGAGTTGTTTAACAGCATTTGTTATAATTTGTGATGTTTAAAACCTAAAATTTTATTACCTGTTTAGTTTCAAGTGTTAATAAATAATTTGTATATTGTTTTAAAATTTTCTTATTTATGTTACCTTGGGTGTAAGTAAACAAAATAAATAACATTTTTGAAGGTCGAAGTGACTGCAAATGGAGATGCGTGAAGTTTACAACCTTTTCTCAGTAATAGGCATTCAAATAATAACAAATGCCTTACTTAGAAACAATAGGCAGTTTTTTTTTGGAGGGAAAAATATTCACTTCAATGAAGGAAATTATTAAGCATGACGAACATCTTCCAGTAAAAAAAAACTACTTTGCCTCTTGTTGCTCTCTGGTTGCACTATTTTTAAATGCTCACTTTATTTCAGGTCTGTTTTGCAACCAAATAAAGTACAGACAAAATACAGTGGTTATTTTGACAAATCTTAAGACTATAATGCTCGCATTTCTCAAATGGCTACATTGCTTCAAAGGCCTTTTTCGTTAATTATGTCTCTCAACAGGTATACTACTAAGCCAAAGTATAATAAGACTGTGTAACAATTAGACTTAATTTCAGTTTTTGTTGAAGTGCCTTTTGGTGACAATTAATTCTGAAAGTTCAATTTAAAATAAGTGCAGGGGAAACATTATATTATGTTAGATGTTAGTTTGTATCAATCTTATTTATAAATCGTATATTGAATATCAGGTATATATTTTTATGTGGGCATTATTTGGACTGAACTGCTTAGAACGATGCATATCGAGCAGTTTTACAGGTGATACATTTATTAATTATTATAGTCGGGATCTATTTAGAATTTAGTTATATTAGGTCGAATATCATAATTATTGTGATAGATAATATAAAATTTAAAAATCAAGTCTAAACTTTTTTTTATTATATTCATTGTTTTAAGAATTGAATAAAATTTTATAATAAATAGTTACTTAATAAATGTTAACAGCAACTGGTTATGCAGTCGTGAATACACTAACCTGTATAGTAAGTTGCATAAGGGTTCCAATTTTTAAAGAAATGCATGTAGAAATTAGTTACATTTACATTTCTAATTTATATCATATTTGGAATCAAGTACATACTATCTTTTTTCATATTAGAATTTCAGTTTTAATATTAAAGAAGGTTTTGTAAATACCACGAATGCATTAGTCTGTATAGTAAATTGCACAAGTGTTCTAGTTTCACAAGAAATTTTAATTTCCACTCTAGATTTAGATGCCCATGACCCATGACAGTATTGTTTTGTTTATACCTAGCAGTATTTTTCGTTATAAAAAAATTACAAAAAGTATAGTGTAACGCTTTTCTAGCAAAGTTTTTAGCACAATAGAACTAAGGTAAGTCGGTAAGTATTTATTTGTTTAAATAAAATATTTAATTCCTTTTTTCTACAAAACTAAATGAATTTGTATATGTATGATATACTGTTTATTTGTGATGTCTGTTATAATTAAATGGCTAGGCAGGCTAGGTACATATTTTAATGTTTCTTGTATAATGATTTCTATTTAATTGATTTTGAAATAGATATTTAATAATGTTAACGATGTTATGTAGGTTTTCAATACTCTCATTAGCTTTTTATGTCCGTGAGAAAAACAAATAAAACAAATTCATAGGAGTAAAATCCATTTATTAACAATATAAGAGCTGAAAACAAATCACTAAGTTTTTTTATGTAGACTTCTGGAAATTCTTAAATCTACGCCCCTAAGAAACTTAGTGAGATGTTAAATTTTATGTCCGTATTAAAATAACAATGAATTTCTTATAAATTAATAAACGTCACACCCTAAATGGAATGTTTCTTAACCGTATATATATACTACAGCTAAACATTAATTATTAAAAGCTCAAGAATTACACAACATTTATCTATTTACTAAGTAAACAGACATATTTTAATTTATTTTTATTATAGAAATATAAACCAATTCACAAAATATTTGCAAATTGCTTTTCTAATATTCATCAGTCATTTTTCTATATAATATTACTAACCTTAATACATAAATATTTTTATTATTATGACTATATACACATAGTAATGTACATAGTGAAAAAGTAAATAATACATACTGCTCTAAATCCTTTCTATGTTTATATAGCCCTGTAAATTATTGAAGTGGTTTATGCACATAGGAAAGCCTTAAAAATTATATTGATATGAACTTGATTTTGTATACCTTTCCAGTTTTTGTCACTCAAACGCTCCTTCCAGCAACTTAAATTAGCATATAAATATATTCTGTTTGGTTTTAATAAAATAAGATATATGATAACGTAACTGAGTATTTTTTACAACATACCCTGTTTAAAAAAAAAAGTAGGTGATTTAACAGAATTATCCTGGTAGTAATCTGTCTAAAATAATTTTTTTATACACAAATGCAGTAATCTTGATGTTGGAAACGACATAACTCATCAAATTACGTCAGCATGAACGACCCAATTTTCTAGGAACCACTTATTTATTTTATCGTATTGTTAGGAGCCACAGTCGGGCCTACTGTTACAGTCTCTGTCTGATTTTCTATTTCGGTAACTGCAGCACTGTCAGCGAAAAGCACATCGGGCAGCGAGCCAGACTCTTCCGCTAGTTCTTCGGGTACTTTTTCAACATTCGACACAGTCGTAAATGGTTCAGATGTAGTAATCTCCGCTTCTGTACTGGTAACAGGCAAATTGTTTGCAGTCGTGAACAAAACTTTGTCTATGTAGAACATCGTGCCTAGGTTGTAAACGAACACCTCGCTTTCTACTATCGTTGCATCGTTTACGTCGACATGACCTTAAAAAAGAATTAGATTTATATTAATTAAGTGGTGGCGCCATCTGAGGAATAAATATTAAACTACAAGTGAAATTGTTTGACTCTTACCGTTGGCCCTTTTAACAGCAATAGTCTTGTTTCCCAGCGTTGTCAGTTGGTTTCCGTCTATCAAATCCTTGTCGTACAGTCTTCCCTTTACGAAATGATTCAACAAGATCTGAAGTCCATCACCGTTGGACAGATAATTGTCAGGCATTTTGTCCAGTCCCAATTCTTCGAATGCTGTATCAGTGGGTACAAAGAAAGTGTAGCCCGCACCTGAGACGTGTGGTGCCAGATCGGCCAGATTCAAGAACCTGGTGACGTGTGTGAATCTTTTGTCTCTCTCGAGGGCTAGAAAGGCGTGAGAGAGGAACTGGGCTCCAAACCAGGGAAAAGCCAACAGGGGAGGCGTCTCTTTATCTTTGTGTTGTTGGTGTAGCTTCGACACTACTGATTCGCTGACGAACAGGACTTCACCGATAAACATAATGTTACCTTTCGCTACTGGGGTGTCACCCTTGACTATCGTGGCTCCATTTACAGTGAGACTTGCTGAAATAGGAAAAAACGTGGACGTTGTTTTTTTTTCGGGATACGATCATCAAATATCTTGTTTTAAAGTGAGAATATCAAAAGAAGTGGTGATCTAAACTTTTATGTGCTTCATATATCAATTTAGAAAAAAAAAAAAAAAATTGTAAATTCGAATATGGAGATGAAAAAGGCCACTTTATACATCCTATATATATCTGCCCCCAATCTGGCTAGGTGCCAGAAGAAGGCATACATTACTTCCTTTAGATTTATTCATTTTTTTTATTGGGAAATACCTACGAGCCTTCTTGAATACAATTTCTTTCCCTCCTAGCGTTTTCACGACGTCTCCATCTTTTATCGTCTCCTGCTTCAAACGCCCCTGCACGAAGTGATTGACGATGACACTCTCCGTAAATTCCGGAACGCTGAATGGGTAGAAACCCCAGTCGATGGGGTGCCACCTCTGGAAAGCGTGATCCGTTGGAACGAACACAGTGTATTCCTCATCTGTGAAGAGCAAATATATTTAGTTTTGTAGAGTTTATTTCTAATAGAGATCGTAACCACCTACCTTCCCGTAGAAGCTTGGACACATTCGACCGCGACAGGAAGTGCTGGAACACTCTGACGCCACTCTTGAGGTAGGACAATACTTCCATTATGTTTTCTACGAAGGTGGTGTTCGATAGGGCTTTGCTTTCTTCCTTGGACGTGACTACAGAGTACGCGGATATGTCGACTAACTTTCCTTGGGAGGCATTCTTTCTCATCAGTTGGTCCTCGGGGAAGAGGTAGTTGTCCAGGACTACGAGCAGACCATTCGGGACCTGGTGGAAGAACGGTTAGTGATGAATATATATTTCTGAACATATAGTTAGGTACCTAGTAAAAATATAAAGTCTTACAAGTCCAAAAAAAATTTCTGATTTTGAAACCATAATTGATTTCCAGATTATAGGTATTGAAAAATTTTTAATACTGTTTTTTTTTATATAATTGAGTACAAAAAATGTGTATATGTTTTATTAGCGATTTTAATGTTTCTGACTCATAGTCAGATCTAAATTTGAATTTGCTTCAATTATTTGGCAAACACAGCTTCAAAATTTGTTTTAAAAATGTACGTCTTAATATTATGGTGCTACTTAGTACAGAATTTGGTATAATTTTATTGTGTAGATGTAAAGTTCCACGTATCACAATTCTATACAAGCTCTTCAATAATTTATTGAACAAAATAATAATAAATTTTACGATTGTTGTATTGCATCACTCACTCTCTAATATTATAAACTTACTTTATTTTAGTTTTTTACATCCTCAGAAGTTGTTTCACAATTCCTTACCATTTTTTATCCAATGTTTTATTTTATTACTTACTTTTACATTTTGTATAGTGTAAATATTACAAATATCTAATATATTGTGAACAATATTTAATTATTAAAGTTTGGCGCGCAAAATAATGTTTTAAACGGGCGTTTGCTGTAGCGCCAATTCGTGATGTCATTTAGTGCGATATCGAATTGAGAAGATGAGTGACAGGACAGGTCTGTCAGACGGCATGAATATAGTAAATGAAAAGAGTTTAGAGACTACTAAATTGCTTTGCTTCAAGATTGCCACGTTTTCAGATATTGTCAGAAAATGAAATAACGAGACTAAAAACTTGCCTTGTAGTCTTTTATTTCTGTGCGGATTCATTATTTAACAATTGTAAATTTAAAAAAATATTAAATTAAAACAAATTTGGTGGACAACTGTGACGTGGTGTTAAACTACGTCTTCATTGCACCATCTATTAATAGGAAGTTCAACTGAAATTTCATACCACTGGCCTTCTCTGTTTATTTACTAATAGAGGGCCACAGTCTATTACGCCACAATGGTGTTAACAACGGTTCGATCTAAAAAATTTTTAAATGAAATAAATATAATAAAAATTATATACCTACATTTTAGCTGTATAGTTCGGATTAAATTCATTGTAGAGTATTATTAAGTAGCAAAATACTATATGTTTTTTCTATGCAAACACCTCATTGTAGTCTAAACTGCAGGCTGCTGAGAAGCGTGTTGTCTTCTTAGTCGCACTAAATGACGTCGCAATCTGTTCTTGATAACATGACAAAATTTAAATTTCACAAATGTCTATAGTTAATATATAGAAGTTAATTTTTTTACTACTGTTAGTTTCATCCGAAATTGATGATGAAACGCTTATTTCAACTCAAGAACTTGTCGAAAATAACGAAAAACTTATTATTTAAAAATTAAATAAAAAATAAATTAATATACTTTTATTGCTCTTAATATTTTTGTAAAATAAAAATAAAATAATTATCCTATACAATAAATTATCCAATAACTTTTTTATTTTTCGAGACCGCTAGGTCAATTATTATTATTAGGTTAATTTTACGATTTAAAAAGCTTATTTAGTTTAGTTTTGGTATAACTTTCAAGTCAATTTTAGCCATTTATAAAACCAAAAATCGAATATTTAAATTTTACTAATTACTTGCAAAA